>NW_022280105.1:575747-583963 GCF_004355925.1 Anarrhichthys ocellatus | reverse complement strand
TTTGTTTGATGATCTGAAACATTTAAGTGTGACAAACATGCAAAAAAATAAGAAATCAGGAAGGGGGCAAACACTTTTTCACACAACTGTATGTTTGCATGCTGTAATGTTCACACAGCACTTCACTCTTCTTATTCTGTCTGCCGGCATATTCCTGTTCTTACCTACGGTCTGCAAAGTTCTGATCAGTGCCTGTCTCTTTAAGCCTGCTCTGATTGGTCAGTGCTTCTGGGGCTGCCTGTCAATCAATCACCGTCTACATAGCTTCACTGGTTGCAGCCGGTGTTTCAATTTATGAAGCGACTCCGATAACTGTGGAGTTTCAGCTGAACGTGTGTGTGGTTGTCGTAGTTACAGAGGACAATCCTCAGTTTACTTTTCATTTAAAATGTCTGCTGTTGATGTTTCTCCTCCTGTGAGTCTATCTTTAGTGAGGTTTGTACACAGGCCTATTGGTTTCTTGGTAAATGTTTGAGTAAACATGAGTCACTAGAGGAACTATTCAACCTTTTTTAAATGTAGAAAGAAATAGTTATGGGATTCAAATTCCGGTTGTGACCTTAAGATCATTTTGGTATTTTACTGGTTTCCAACACAAATAAGCAGCAGTTTAACGCCAGTTAACTAAAAACGTAACTGGAGTGCTGCAAATCAATGAAGCAAATGTTGATATTGAAGTGATCTCATGGAAATACTGAAGTTTGAAGATCCTGCATCAGATGCAAAATAAATAATAAATGTTTTCCAGAGCAAAAATGCATCAAGTTAAGGACTCCACTGCTAAGCAGCCAAGCACTATGGAGGACAGAATATGACTGAAGTATAAATAAATAAACGTATAAATAAATACAGCAATAAATAAATGTTTGAATACAGAAATAAATAAACAAAAGAATAATTAAATGCTGAAATAAATAATTAAAAGTATAAATAAATAAATGCTGAAATAAATATGGAAATAAATAAATTAATGTATAGATAGATAAATAAAAGTTGATAATCAAACAGGACATAAAGAAATACATATATATTTATTTCTACATTTCTGTTCACCTACATTTATTCATTTATTTATTTATGTGTCTGTATGCTAATGAGGTGGGAGGTCCTAACCTCTGTCTAAAGCAGGATTGGTCACAGGAGTGTGATGGCTTCTGGTCTACTACTGCTGCCTTGCACAGTAACGTTGAAGTTGGCTAGCCCAGTGTTGCCAAATTGACAACTTTCTCGCTAAATCTGGCGACTTTCCAAATCCTCTTGGTTACTTTTTTTGTCAAAAGATACTAGCGACAAATCTAGCGACTTTTTCTGGTGTTATTGGAGACTTTTCTGGTGTTTTGACTCTGACGTGAAAGAACGTATCGTTCTGCAGTTACTGTCCTCATACTGTCCTCATACTGTCCTCAACGAGCAGCGGGTGCTGCCGTGAGTCCCTCCGCTGTCCCAAAGCACTCACAGGCAGTCAGTCTCGCAGCAGTCCCAGCTGCAGACTGTGGAAGACGTTAGTGCTGCTAGATAGTTTTTTGACATCGTCTACAGGGATGATTTGCTAGGAATCGGTTGCTTCTGTCTTGCTCCCCTACTTGACCAAACCTGCTTAAGAATGAGGTTCGGACCGCCTACCTCATTAACATACGGACACAGAAATAAATTAAAGCTGCAAGCAGCGATGAACGGGCCCTCACAATCTGCAGCGCGTCGGGGGTGCCGGCGGGACTCCGGCCTGCGCGGCCGAGAACGTCCACGACCGTCGGACGGCGCGTCCGCGAGCGAGACGGATTTAATCCCGCGTGGACTGCCTGATGCTGGAAATGATGCTTTGCAAATAGTCCGATGCTTCCTGTATCCGCTGCCTGGCGCTACAGAATGTGTGCAAACATGCATCGTGTGTCAAATGTGAACCACATTGTGTAAAAGTCATGTAAATCGGAGGTGTTCATCACAAAATGCAGATTTCCTTTCGCCAGCAGGTGGCGCTTAGAGTATTAGGGGAAATTAGCTTGTAGACATCCTCAGGCCATGACTGTTATCAAGCATGTGAAGTTTGAGACTGTTTGGAACAAGTCCAGCGGAGTTACATCAGCTTTTTTCATGAGGAATCACTTAAAGTAGCCGCCCGCTACGGCTAAACGATTCCGTCAAACGTAAAGCTTTTGATAACTTTTAATCACAACGGTCTTGACATGGTACTGACACAATTTAAAGTGGATCTGATGAAGTCCCTAGGAGGAGTTCGTTAAAGTATAGCGACTAGAAATAGGCCAAAATCTATGGAAAAATGACACAAATATCAAAATTACGGACTTCCGGTAGGGTTTAGAGCATGGTCCCAAGAGACTTATATTTAAGTCTCCGTAGGATACATGTGACTATCAAGTTTCATACATGTAGCTCAAACGTAGCACTGGGGCTGCTGTTTTGAAATATTGTAGGGGGCGCTATTTAAAACGGCCAAGCCCAAAACCCATATACTCTATGTCTGCCTCTGACCTATGACACATGTACAAAGTTCCATGCGTTTTTGAGCATCCCAACCCACTAAACCATCAGCTTCCTTTTTCATGGCGAACGATGCGCCGCCACGGCAACAGCGTTCAACGAAAACGCACAATATTCTCGGCGATTTATCATCAATGTCTTAAGGCCATCATTACCAAATTTGAGACTCATCAGGTCACCTGGCTAGGAGGAAGAAATAAAAGTATAAAATATGACATTTCCTTTAGCCAGTAGGTGGCGCTATGAGTTATTGGATTTTTTTCAATTGAAGTATGTTGCATTCCTATGCATCATGCATAGGAAGTTTTGTGCGGATTGGATAATGTACCTTGGAGTTATAACAACTTCTTTTTTCATAAACAATGAGGCAAAATAGCCGACACGCCAGGTCAAGGTTCTTTGATGAAAACTCTCGATTTTGATAACTTTTAATCACAAAGGTCTTAAGAGCATCCTGACCAAAGGAGAAGTTGATCGCATAAAATCTGTAGGAGGAGTTTGTTAAAATACGAAGGCTGAAATCGGCAAAAAGTGACAAAAAGGCCAAATTCGCAGGTTTACTGTAGCGTTCCCTAGTGGTTGAATGCAAAACAAATCTCAGGGTATGTTACAGCATGCGATGTGCACATATGCTGAATATTTGGTAATTTTAGGATAAACGGTTGAGAAGTTATGTGTATTGACATTAAGCCACGCCCCTAAGAAGTTTATTGGTCCATATCTTGTAAACGAAAAGAGATATCAAAAAGCTTTTGATAACTTTTGATGATGTAGATCCGGTAATCATTCACAGCAAATTTGGTAGTAATCAGACCAAGCATGTAGGACAAGTTCACAAAAATGTGTTTTTCACTAAATTAAAGATGGCGAAAAATCTAAGTAGGCGGAGCTTAGGGGTCTGAGAGGCTTTTTTTATTTTAGATCTAGCGGTGACGGACATATGAGTCGAATTTCAAGTAAATCGGACATACTGGCCGAGGGGTGTCGCCGGGCCGACTTGTAGGGGGTGCTAGAGAGCCATTTTTCCACACACAAAGACGCATCCTTTTTCAGATGGCTATTTTCACCAGGCCTGACAAGTGTGCAAAATTTGGTGAGTTTTCGTGCATGGCAAGTACCCCCAATATAGTCCCAAAGTGTAAAAATAAGAATCACAAAAAATAATACCCCTTACAATATCAATAGGGCCTTCGCAGGCCCGACGTTGTCGGTCGCTCGGGCCCTAATAAAGGAATACAGAAATGTGGAAATAGATTTATTTATTTATGTCCTGTTTAGGTATCAAGTTGTATTTATTCATTTCAGCATTTCAATATTTCTGTATTCATTTATTTATTTATACTTAAGACATGTTTGGTCCTCCATAAAGAACACAGAGACGACAGCATGGTCTTCAGGTCTACACAGTGTGGTCACACCTTCACCTGGCTGCCTCCTGTTTCTAAGACATGGCTGCTGTATGTGAGTGTTAGGAGTTCAAACCCTTATGTATTCCATTCTTTTACGTTCAAAAGTTAAAGGCTGTTTTCTACATCAACAACCGCCATTCAAAACGTAACACAAATCAGATATGATTTGATATTGTAATGATAAAGGAAACAAAGACATACACGAGGAGAGCGACATATTCTCAGCGGTCGTAACAACAACCACAGATGCATTTGTGTGGAGATCACCTGTTAACAGCATCCCTCAGCTGTGTCCACATGGAGGTTTAGGAACACTTTTACCATGAATTAAAACTAAACACAGCACACGTTCCAGCAGGAATGTCATCCGCCACCAAGATTACAGATTTCTTTTGACCCTTTTTTCCAGTAAATAATGCTGTTTATTTTATCTTTATACATCAATGTGAGCTGCAGAGCTAACATGTTAGCAAACACAGTGGCTATCAGTGTGGTGGTGGGAAATAGATGTGAAAAAGTAGTCAGGTGATTATTTCTGGTAAAGAGACGACTGTTGATTACTGTACAAGCTGGTGCCATGCTACCATGACTACACACGATGTCAGTGACAGTTAGGCAGCACGTCTACACAGCTGAATTACTGATCTTCTAGAAACGTTTTCACTTGTCACACAGTTAATGCCATATTCATGCTATGAAATGTCGATTGTGTCTGAAACTAGGGGCAATATGACCGAAAATCTATATCTGGTGTTTTTCGTTTTTTTAAAGGCATATTCCACTCAAAACAAGATTCTATCAACTTTCACTTTCTTGGCAATGTAAGGGAACATATATGAAGAGAGAAGAAAATGTAAAAAAGTGAAGATCCATAGTATAGCTCATTTTCATTCATATACAGAACACATCTGTTTTGAGAGAAATAGCCCATCCCATAATGTAAGTGTAATGTGATTCATTCAGTTGGCAGTAACAAAATGGGAATTCAATTACACTTAAATTAATTTACATTTTGAAGAAACCAAAAACTGACAAACTTATACTTGTGGGCGACCGTAGCCAGTCTAAGCCGTGTGGTTCAGTGATGTCTCTCCCATGTCCTCGTATGTGTGCGTGCATCAGTGATGTCTCTCCCATGTGTGCGTTCATCACAGTAAAGACGAACCAGTACACCGTACACCCTTTTATTATTGTCAAAATATTTTGTCATCTATGACGAAATAGGTGTGTTGTGTTGCTTAGTCAGTATTTACTACCTGGATTTAAAAAGGACAAATCACTCCTTCAAAATAAAGCCCTTTATTCACAGACTGACATTAAAATTGAGTACACAATGCAAAAAGTAACAAAGCCATAATTTGTATGTAAACTGTCCAGATCATGTGCTCCATCAGTAAAGGGTTTCTTGTCTTGTGACTAAAGTTGTGTCGGATGCTGATGGAGCTCTCAGGTCAGAGGTCATCCTGACTCGTCTTCTCCTCTGATGGGTTCTCATACTGTGAAGAGTCTGCTGGGTTCAGGAACACCTCATCAGACAGGAGCTTTAGGATCGAGCATCAGGTCACTGAGACAACATGTAAAACATGGCAGATTCACTGTTACATTATACTGTCATGTAATAACATCAAGGTGTATGACAGGAAGAAGGGTATAGTTTACTACATCATCATCTTACATGTGTAATTATGGCAACAGCTACAAACAGTGTAAAAATGATAAATCAGTTTTATCAAGTATGGAGGAAGAAATTAATTATGTGACTGGAGAGTAACTGGTGTGTAAACCAATGCTTGTAAACTACACTGGAACTGCTACTATGGTGCTACAGTCAGTCACTAATATTACAGTGTGTCTGTGAATCATAAGGATCATAGTAACTGTACTCTCTGTTCAGCTGCTCCCTACAGCACGTAGAAGTATTAATTAGCATAAGACAACAATGAAACATTTCACGTTAAATGGTCTTAATCCCTCTCCGTAGTGGGGAAGCACAGAGAAGAGCTTTATTGTCTTTACTGTTATTTTCTGCTGGAGCACTCACTCGCTTACGTTAATCGTTTTATAGCCAAGTAGCACACACAAGGAATGTGTCTCTGTGAGTTGCTGCATAACAATGAACACAATGCAAAAGTCTTAAGACATAATATAAATGAGCTTATTTTAACTTGTGTCAAAGGAGCCGAGCGTCCCCGCACCACCAACCTGAGCAAGTTAGTGACTGGTGCTAACGAATCAAAGCTACACAACCAAGCAAAGGAGCAACTTCTGTTTTTTTTTTATTGTGTAGTTTGATCATATATTTTTCACATGTGTGCCTTCAGGACAGTGTATGAATAAAATACAAAATAAAGTAAATCTACACACACACATACTCAAAACACACAGACCGGTGTTTTGATTAATCATGCGACCCTGTTAACTGGTGACCTTCAGTCAAATGCATCTGTGGTTGTCGTAGTTACCACATCTGTTGAAAACAGAATGCCCATTGTTACGTTTTCATTCCATGTGGGATCGGTCTCCAGAGGCTCAGAGCTTGTTGCCCTTATTCTTCCTGTGAGTCTATCTCGAGTAAAGCTCTACATAGGGCTATTCGCTGTTTGGAGAAAGTTACCAAAAGCACAGAGGAAATGAAAGTGGGCAGACTATTCAGCATGCCATTCCTCCGAGGACAGAGCATGAAGCAAAAACATACAGCAGCCATGTCTTAGACACAGGAGGGGTGCTTGGCTGCTTAGCAGTGGTCCTTAACTTGATGCATTTTTGCTCTGGAGAACATTTATTATTTATTTTGCATCTGATGCAGGATCTTCAAACTTCAGTATTTCCACGAGATCACTTCAATATCAACATTTGTTTCATTGCTTTGCGTTAAACTGCTGCTTATTGGTGTTGGAAACCAGTAAAATACAAAAATGGTCTTAAGGTCCCGACAGGAGATGGCTCGCTGTACGTGTTGTTGTGTTAAGAGTATGGCGATTTTTTTTTATGTTTCAAAGCGATGAATAGTTATTTTATGTGATCTATGTGGAAACTTTATTAGAGATACAATAACAGGAAGGGAAGTTTGCTTAAAAAGCAACTGAGTGGACACGTGTCTTCAAACAAGCCTCCAAAGACATTTCAGATATGTTTTTACATTGTAATGAAAAATGAGGCATCCACGAGAACAGCTGTATTCTCTTCTTGTTTTCAACTACTGTGGTAAGTACGACACACTTGGCTGAAAGTAGCCAGTTAACAGGGTCACTTGATAAATGAAACCACTGGTGTGGATCTCGGAGGGGACTGGCCTTCATATAAACCAAGCCTACTCCTGTCTATATTTACCTGGCTTCATACGAGACCTAATGTCAACACAGTCTGTCTTTGTATTGCCTAACATTACTACATTACTCCAGCCTGTGGACCTAAGATCAAAGCTAGCTGCATTAGCAGCGCATTATGCTAACATTAACAGGCAAACGGTGCTAAATACACAGCAACTAAAATAACATAGAAATGGCAAAACTTACAGCTCCAGTTTTGAAGTCGAGTCTCAGACAGCCGTCCAGATCCCACCAGAGCTTCAGTTTGAGGTGAATCCTGCTGTGTAACGTTACTGACCCTGTCAAGCTGAGGATGGTTCTACTGTTCCATCGGGGAACCCTTATGACATACGGCACCAAATGTCCACAATTCATGACCCTTTTTTTCACAGGTTTTTTTAAGATGGAGCAGGGGAAAAAGAGAAAGGCTGTTCTTTTGTGACACCAGGGGCACACATTTATGTTTAAAATGCGTGAAAAAGTGCATTTTGCATAATAGGTGATCTTTAAATATGCGAAGCTTGATCTATAAAAGCTGTGTGCAAACTCTGCCATGCTAATGTCACATACAGTGGTAAAGATTGATTCCATTATCTGCAGAGGAGACATACATATTGCATCCCTTTTGGCATAAGCAATTCTGATCACTCTTCTTTCTGGTCCCACATTTAAAGAGTTTATGGCTTGGTAAATGTTCCTTTCCTTGAAATATTTTTAAAGAATCCATAAATGCAATAAGTAACAATCTGCACCTACGGTTTGAATAACCGAACTGGTAAATATCATCGGCACCCATATGATTCAAGTGAGGCATACATGTGTAGTTATGGAGGAGTCAGTCCCACCTGGATGACTGGCTCCTGAGTGTCGTAGCCACTGGTGTACTCAGTGTTCCTGCACCAATCCTGCACATCGATCTCTGGCATCCCTGACAACAGGAGCTCCTGCGCACGCACGCACACACACACACACACACACACACACACACACACACACACAC
>NW_022280105.1:527742-575647 GCF_004355925.1 Anarrhichthys ocellatus | reverse complement strand
ACACACACACACACACACACACACACACACACACACACACACACCTTTATTAGGTACACCTTGCTAGTACCGGGTTGGACCCCTTTTGCCTTCAGAACTGCCTTAATTCTTCGTAGCAGAGATTCAACAAGGTGTTGGAAACATTCCTCACAGATTTAAACTCTAGCTACACATACAGTGCTGAAAGCAGCTGATTATAGTGAGAGTGAAACAGCTGTGAAAAAACAGAGCAGGCTGTTCACTTGTAGGTTGCCCTGCAATGACAGCATGGCCGAGGCATGTCCAACAAAACCAAGGTGAGATAATCATCTTGCTACACTATTGATCCTTGCACAAAAACAACCTTCTAATGCAGTTGGAGAAGAGGGATGAGCTTCAAGGTGACCCCAACTACCCCCCTAACTAGATGCCCGTCCAGACGTGGTGAATCAATCCCTGCATCAGAGCCAAGCGGGCAGGCAGGGGAACAAGGAGAATGCCGACAGTAGAAGACGATGAATGAGAGGGAGAGGAGGGGGAAGGCAGGAGAAGACAGGGAGATTGGAGGAGGATGACTAACCAATTCGTATTCATCAAAAAGCTGGACGAGCGAGGGGAGGATGAAGGTGTGGAATCCTTGCAGGAAGCCGTTTATCTGAGGCTGGATGGCTCGCGTCATCCTCAGCTCTGTAACCAGCTGGACGTACTCGGCCTGAGAGGACACACACAGATCAAAGTCCCGAAGACATACTGATGGACAAGAGAAAGAGACGGAGCTCATACAGGATTATTCATCGGCTCCTGCTGGTCCGGAACCTGCTTTACAAGACAGTGCCATCTGCAGGACCACTGCAGTACTGCACTTTCTAATTGGGACTCTTCCTGGCAATTAGCTGGAAAAGAGGGATCAATCGCTCATAGGAGACCAAGTATGGATGAATATACTAGAGTCGACCTTAAGCCAGTCATTAATGCCACGTCCAGCCGCACTGCTGCAGCATGACACCGCAAAAATACTGAAGTCTCCACATCTAGTTTCATCATTAAGTCCACACATACACATCCACGAGTGTTCTGAAATGTTTAGAGTGATTTGATCGGACTTTATTCAGTCATAAACATCATACATGTAGAAACCTGTCCAAATACTCAAACCAAAAAGAACAGACAGAAAGCAACGGCTGCCACACATTTACATTTGACTTGCTGCTAAATACTCAACTCTACTGGCATCTTTTAAAGGGATAGTTTTACATTTTGAGCTTAGAGAAGATTGTCATTCATGTCAGGTAAATATGGAGTCAGAAGCAAACTACTTAGCATAAAGACAGGAAATAGGGGGGAAAGGCTAGGCTGGTTCTATCTAAAGGTACTGAAATCCACCTCTGATGCTCACTAACTAGTATGTTAGATGTCATTCCTTTAATCCTTTGAAAAACAAAAGTGTAAAAATGTCAACTTGTGTTTTTATGTGAGGTTCCCAGGTAACCAGTGGAGAAATGTCAGACTCTCTTATTTTGTACAATCTGTGATCTTATAGATGCATAGATACATAGGAAGACCAGAATAGAAATTAAATGCAGAGCTAATTTTATCAATTGTATTCAGGCCATCCAAAACATTTTCTTACAACTAACACCACTTTTTGAAACATAATGAAACAAGTCGTTGCATTATGTTGACACTGGCAGACATTATGCCTCTGTGTGGTGACTGACCTTGTTGTCCTGGGTGACCAGGATGTTGGTCCCTCCGGGTTTGAGCGGCACTTCCTCCATCGCCCCGAACACGTCCGTCTCTACAGAGAAGGTGAGCTCCAGGCCCAGATCACTGATGTCGTTGTCCAGGATCCACTGCAGGTTCTTCCCATACTCTGGATCAATGGACGACACGTCCTGGTAGTTCACCGGGATACCTGGTGATACATTGTATTATGTCAACAATATTGATTTCTTATTGATCATTCAGTCCTGGTTGTCCTCCAATCTGAAGAGTCCAGTAACCCCAAATTGCTCCCGAAGACTGCGCCTACGGAGTCTGAATGTTAGTTAATGTTGCTTGGAAGGCCCTGCCATCAGTGTGTGAATGATGACATGTAGTGTTGAAGTGCTTTGAGTGGTTGTAGGACTAGAAAGGCACTATACAAGTCCAGTCCATTTACTCCTGTTTTAATCAAGCTAGGCTGTCTGGCTGTGGGGTTGGCATAGCTGTCATTCTCAATAACAGCTAAAATGCTCCCCTTCTCTTTTAAAGGCATAAATTCCCCACAGAAACCAATGAATGAAATGCTGACAAAAAAAAACTAGCTCAACAGCTGTGAGTACTAACACTAGCCATGTTGGTTGTTTACATTCATAATGATCCTTTTGGGGGCTTTTGAGGGAGGCCTGAATGGACAGACTGTCAGTGTTACTGACTTGCTAGATCTGGTAACCTTTGGATCCAATGCTGCTAGCTCCTTTCACTGGAAAGAGTTGGCAACACTGGGCTGTGTTTTTAGGTTGAATCATTTTAAAGACATAGCATACTCCTGCTAATTATCTAAAGATAACCAACCCTAGCTTTTATATATTTTCTTCTTAGCCAAAAGCTAACACTGCTTTTATTCAATCATCATTTATTTTGGTCAAATATGATTGTTCTTATCCGTGGTGATTTTAATAGAAATGTTTGTTGCCCCTCCATGTCTGCTTTTACTGCCGACCTGATTAACCTTTCAGTCTTTTAATCTTGAAATGTGTTACAATTCTTACTCTTAATAAGGAACATACCCTTGATCTATTGGTGTCTTATTATGTTTCTCTAAATAATATTCAATTTCTAGATTTGAATATATTTTGTCATAAGGCTGTAACCGTCCATACCTCGTTGCTCCCCCTTCCTGTCTGCAGTGTTTACCTGCCCCTGCCTGCGATACCCTTAAATCGGGGGGGCGCTCTGATTTATTGGATCACTTTAATAGTACTTGTCAAACTATCCTTGATTACATCAAAGAGAATAGGAGCAGAAAGACTAAACTCTGGTGCTTATTTGACAACTGACTTTTTGAGTGAAAACTGAAATGAGTGTGTGGCCATGGATGTAGAAAAGAAACATCTGGAAATCAGAATAATTTTTCAAGTAAAGCAACTTCTCTGTACAAGCACTTAAAATCCATTCTTAAATCCTTATGTCCTAAAAGCTGAAGCTAGAATTATTGACCTTAGCATCATGAACGTAGGCCGACCTGCACGCTCATATGACATATCTGGTTCTGCCAATTTCTTGCTGGCTATAATAATGACATGTTGGCTGCAATTCATCACTGTTATCTTCTAAAACATCAATGGGCGGAACCACCCATGGGCCAAGCCTGTACCTGTGATGAATGTATTAACCTCTCTGTTCCCAAACAACCGGCTATCGGCCAGCAGATACTAGCGCTCGTAGCACAGCATAAACGTTACTATTATTTGGAGGCTAACACACAGGGCTCAACCTCTTATACATCCATGATCTTTGGTCTACTGTACTTCTATTCTGGAAGTACGTCATCTCTATAAACAGATTCTGCACTCACATATGGAACCTGTAGGCACCAGGCAGACGTTTTGCTGGCATCCTCTGATAATATGGTAAGCGCCTTCAGTCCAACATGGCAGAGGTGTAGCTCTGCTGCTAAGCACTGATGCTGCTTTTTGAATTGAACAACCAGTTAGCTAGTTTAAGGAAAACATAATGACGTCCTCTGGCTTAATGACCTTAGCAGCGATTTAAAGAGTCAAAGTAAGTGAGCTGAGCAAAAATGGAAAAAAAAAAAAAAAAATCAATCTCTTAATACCTTGAAGAGACGGATTTTGGCCAATCAGCACACAGTTAAATAGCTGGTAATCAACTCAGTGGTTAACCTTACTTCTAGCTAGCATATGGATGAGATTAGGCTCCTTATCACACCTATGATCAGGAAGCTTTGCATCTGCACTGAACCATCTGCAGTATGTCTCAACACAAGCCAACTTCAATGCTAGAATTGTTAGTTAATCTCCCACTTAGCTTCCTCCACTTCGACATTATACCCACTAGATTTCTGAAAGAGGTATTTCAGACACAGATTCTCTCCATTATTAACTGCTCATTGTCTACTGGCTCTGTCCCGCCCAGTTTAAAAAATGCAATAGTCTGACCCTCTGAAAGAAACCTACAATTTGACATTTTTGACCAATTTTAAACTTAACTGTTTTTAAATAAAATGTTAATAAGGTCTGATGCTTCTCATTTAATTCTGCTTGATTTGAGTTGCGCATTTGATATGGTCGGTGTTGGTATTACGGTTTGACTCCTATGTCTCTGACATGTCTTTCTCAGTCTCTTTGAGATTTTGAGGCTTTTTGATTTCATTTCTACTCTGGCTCCATAATCAACGGAAAGAGTAAGTCCTGCTGATTCCAACAGTGTGTGTATGATGCATGTGCATTCCAGTTTAAGGGTTAAGGGCAAATGATGCCATAGATTATACATATGCCTGTGTTCTTTTACCCAGAATGTGTTTGTAGAAGGAGCGGGTGAAGTAGATGTTGACCAGCTGTCGGTGGTACAGAGCCAGACCCAGGATGTGACCTGCAAACTGGAAGTAGTTCAGATGGTCTGGGTTCACAGAGGAGTTACTGTTGGGCTGAAAAGTCGTACCTGTAGATCACACACATACAAACACACACACACCGTTATTCTACATGACGAAGTTCTGCTTGTCACGCTGAACATTATCACAGGAAGGAAAACACAATGTACCATCAGCTGACTGAGTGAACAGAGCATAGTCTGGGTTGATGATCTCATTGGACAGGATGTCAAACCACTCCCGAACCACACCCTGGCCCTGTAAAATACAGACACATTCAACACAGCTCACTGCTGTGGGTTTCATGAGACAGAAGTACTGCTGCTCCATCAGCTCACACCTGAAACAGGCGTATTATTAATGAGAACTCATGCAGGGTCATATGAATTTAGAAACCCACCATCCCCTCCTCTCCATGGAAGCGAACAGCAATGCCCTGTTTGAGTTTCTCATTGCTGGACTTGGAAACCATCTCGCAGCTACTCCTGAATATGGTATCTGTTAGTGAGATAAAAAATGTTTTTTACTTAGAAGAAAGCATTCAGGAGATATGGAGAACTTTAAGGCACTTTGGCGTTGTTTAGACTGATGTTAGCAATGCATAAAAATGTATTTCCATGAGACCAATGTGGCAACAGCGCAATGTTGTTAGCCAACACGCAAGTGTGCGTTTGTGGTAGACTGGCACCAACAACCGGCACATATCCACCTTTGCTCATTCTGTGTGCATTTAATAAGCCAGGCAACATGACATTGGAGTGTAAATTAACTCTTTGAATGGATTTTGGTGTGATATTCTCACCCTCATACACTTTCTCTATTCATGTATAAAGAGGAGCCTGTGTACCTCTGTGGATGAGCAGGATGTCGTTCTCGTTGACCGGACGATGCACCATGTCTGAATCTGGCTGGCCGGCCAGCAGATGTTCATAGAACCACTCACAGCGTTCCTTGAAGGGCTGAGAGAGTAAAATACAACTTCATCCCACACTGCACAGCACTTTCCTAAACTAATTACCACTTCGCTGTGTTTTCTACTCTCAGACTGTGGATTTTTCAGTCTCGACCGACGGCTCGGAAAGCCTTCAGTTCTGAAATGCTCGTCTGGGGTCTATTTGCATAATATATGCCTTTGTTCTCTAAGCGTTGGAGGGAGAATGAGGGATGAGCATGGAAGAGAGTGAAAGGCTTTTCCCTTGGGCTGTACTGAGAGAGGAATCAGGAGATGAAATCAAATTCACCAGGTTAAAGTCTGTAATTAAAACAAGGGCCTACTCCCAGGCGAGCCATAATCCATGGGTAACGAGGCTCGAACGCTGCAGCTCAAATATGAATACTGAAGAGTAAGGGAACAGCACACAACTCGGAGCAGCACTTAAAATTTATGAAGCCATATAAATGGAACTTAAGACAAGTATTATCGCCATGGTTGTAACATTGTTAAATTATCCTGAAGTGAAGTTTCAAAGTCACTTTCCATTAAGTCCCAGAAGACACAAACATAAAGACACAGAGGGACATCAAAGTAGAGAATAAAGTACGAGGTTAAAAAGTTGTGAATTTTACTCAGTGTGGGAGCTAATAAATGATGGCTGATTGTACAAGGTCCTGACAGGATGCAGGGTGAGAAGAACCTGTAATAAAAATTGAGGGTTACCTCGCTCTGGTTAGAAAAGAGCTGAACATAACATTGGAAAAGTTGATATATCAGTCTATATTTTAAGTTAATTTATCAGAGATGCATCATTATCAGTTTACATGTGGGCCGATAAGTAACAAGAAATTACAGTAAAGGAAACTGGATTCTTAAGGCCAATACAGACTTCAATACTTGAGATTTTTTTAAAAGTTGCAAGATACGAGATTGGGAGCATTTCCACTGCCTCTGAACAGCCCTCAACATGGTGACTGTGAGTTGGCGAGTAATTACAAATTCTACTGCATTTCATTTCCTGGCAAGAGCCACCACACGAAGCTGGTTAAGGCAGAGAAACTGGTTAAGATTAGGCTTTGACCTTGAGTCGTTAAGGACACGACAGCTGAACCGACGGCTCCCAGCTAACAGCTAACGGTGCTCCCAGCTAACAGCTAACGGTGTGAGTGCTTTGGGGCGGCTCAAGGCAGCACCTGCTGCTCGTTCACAACAGTGCAGAACGTACGTGCTTTCACGTCAGAGTGAAAACACCAGAAAAGTCTCCAACAACACCAGAAAAAGTCGCTAGATTTGTCGCTAGTAGCTTTTGACAAAAAAAAGTTACCATGAGGGTTTGGAAAGTCGCCAAATTTAGCGAGAAAGTCGCCAAGTTGGCAAAACTGGCACCGGCTAAATATGTCCCCAGAGAAACACTGGACGTAACAATGGTTCCTATCACATATAAAACCAAACAAAAATCCATCTTCATGAAAACAAGTTGTACAAATAATAATAATATATAAACGAGCATATTAAAGCTACTGCAGATGTAAAAACAAACGCAGTTCACTTAACAAAGCTGTTGTTCACTTAAAGAAAAAGTCCATCCTCCTTTCTTTGTTGACAAAGAGTTTAATCCCACGGTTAAATCCCAACTCACAAATCAGTTTCTCCTCCTTCAGTCACTGAGTGTTAAAAAAACAAAGCTAGCTAAAAAAATAATCTACACCAAGCAAATTGCAAAAAATGTCATAACTTCTTCCATATCTTTCAATTTGAACTCTCACTACTCCGACTAAGCTTCTGCTTAGGTTTCGTTTTCCAATAGTCACGTGCTCGCCCTCTGACCAATCACAGCACACACTGCACCTCACTGCAGAGCTGCACCTGGAAACTAAGCTGTGTGTTAATGCTGATGTACTTGTAGGCCAGCTAGCAGGCTCTGGCACATCAAAGAATACGCCCAACATGTCAAACTAAAGATCTGATTGGTTGAAGACTATGACAATCAACAATATCATCCCCATTCACTTAAAGTGCACATGGATTCACTTGTGCGTCTGCAGGCCTCGGGCCTCTCTTCTTACCTAGAGACACAGAGGTGAGATCTGATTGGATAAAAGCTCTACTTAAAACAAGCTGCACTGGAAGCAGAGCAACTGAGGAACACAGTAGCTGTGCAATGAGAACATAAGATAATGGGAAAAATATTTGTATAAATACATGTAGTGTATTTAAGAAAAAATATTAAATTATAAAATAGCTCTAACTTTGTGATTCTGTTTAGGCCAGCAGAGAAGGCCTTGCAGGCCCTGATGGCCCACCACTGGTTAAACTAATTCAAACTAATTGGAACTATTGGAAAGGGTTAGCATTGAGGTTGCATTGAGTAACCTTATGATGCGTTCAAGCTCTACATGGTAAGAATTAGTATTTGGTAAAAATTATAATGTGTTCAAATGTCATCTTGAAATTAAGTTTTTGGCGAGAAAGTTATAAATAAATACAGTTAATTGAAGGAGATGTTTTAACAGCACTATAAAATAAAAGACACATGCCCCTTTATGACACACTGGACAGTGTTCTGTGTGGATGTGCCTGTGCCAACCCGTAACATGTCTTTAAAGGGGAAAGCATTGACCAGCAAAGAGATAAGGTAGTAACTTTAGTGAACAGAAAGAGGACTGAGGCCTCATCAGAGCTGAAGTGGACCACAAACAGAAGTCAATTATTTTTCAAATGAACTGACAATATGAATGTAAAAAGAACTATGTTAGCTCACTTTAAAAAGGACTATATGTGAAAACCTCCTAAGTCTACTGTATATTGCCATGTATCACTGTGTAGCAGTAGTAACCGACCATTCAAACCATGAGAAGAAAACATTCAAATCAATAAATATTAAAAAAGGTTTTTGGAAGTTGTGTGTTACATACTTAAAGTGTACACTTTCTGGCTAAATACAACGGTTACTTCTTGCTCTGACAGAACAGACCACGTTTTCTGGCAGACTGGAGTTAGCTTCCAAACTTGTGTTTTCATATTCAGTCCCTCAAAACATTGAATGAAATAATTCATCATGTCTTACCTGAGCCTTGATAATGTGCATGAAGCGTGACATCAACTCTGGACACTCAAGCAGGAAATGGAAGTGGTTAAAGATGATCTTTGGATTCCTGAAAAAGAGGAGGCCAAGGGATGAACAGTGCAAGAAGCAAGACAGGGGGAACAAAGAGATGAAAGTAAACTAAATGAAGAGGAAAGAAGTTGCTGGATCAATAGCCAGTCTCTAGGAGCTCTGTGGAGAGGTGGAAAGATGGCAGAGGGCCACGTTGACTCACCTGGTTACAAAACACTTGAGCACCTCATCATGCTTGCAGACAAACTCAATAAAGCGAGGGGATGTCATTCTGAGTGAGGAAAGAAAAAGAGGTAAAGAGTGAGGATGAAGTGATACAGGATAAGAGACCGACAGCAATATCATCTCAGCAACAGCATGTGTTTTACAATTCCATTCATTTCTATGTGAAATGGCAAAATCTCCTCAACTGAAAATAATGATGATGATGATGATAGATAGATAGATAGATAGATAGATAGATAGATAGATAGATAGATAGATAGATAGATAGATAGATAGATAGATAGATAGATTATTTTAGTTTGTCTCTGCTTTTACTACTACATCTAGATAAGGGTTTTTCAAAGTGGGAGGCGGGCCTCTACAACAGTTGCAGCAGTTCTGGGGAATTTGACTGTTATTCCAACTTCCCCAGAGTCAGAAACTAGCAAATGCCTCAGAACCTTTTTTATTTATTTGCTGTAGTCTGGAGTTATGCCAAACCGCAATGTAAGGGAGTCTATGGGATCCAATACCATAATCATTATCCCATAGGCATCCAGTAATTGAGCGGAATTAGGTGAGTAAACTAAGGGGGTTTGAGGGGGTGCCCACCGTCTTAGACTTTGAAAACCCCTGAAGATTACTCAATTACTGCAGCATTGAGCCCCATTACACTGGTTGTCTATGGGAAGTAGTAGCAGGGCACGTAAAAAGTAGCAGTAGCGATCGGTGTGATAGTACTAGTGGCAGTCGTAGTAGTTTGCCACATTAATGCAGAACAATGTAGAGATATGTGCAACCAATGCAAAGTTCAGCACAGAAGCGCAGTGGCTAACACTGTAAGTGGGTTCTGGGGTCAAACCCGCTAGCCGCTGGGCCCTCTGTGTGGAGACTGCCTGTTCTCCCCTTGTTAGTGTGGGTTAGGTTCATCAGTGAATCAATTGTTGACTATTGACTTGCCCGTGAGTGTGAAGTCTATGTTCTGTCATCCTTTGCGCCTAAATAGAGTGAAGGCATGTTAGACTACGGCTGCTGAACACACGTGACTGTGACACAGGACTGAACCCTTCACGGCCTGAGTGGACATGGTGTTGGACTCTGAGCCTAAATATGGATGCTGGGGTGGAAATGGAGCTTATGAAATATTATGCATCATATCAGAGTAGATATATCAACTTATTCATGATATTTGTACTGTTTACTTACTATTTTGTTATACATCATATACAGTATATTCATACTTTTCTCTTTTTTTCTTTACTGGGTATTTTCCCGCTGTGGGAGTAGTACAGGACTAATCTTATCTTATATAATATGTTCAAACTAGTATCAGCAGTGTAGTGGTAGTAGTATCAGCAATATAAGTTGTGGTTAAAGTAATATCAGCAGTAGTAGTTAAGCCAGTACTAGTAAAACAAAAGGTGCAGTAATAGTACGAGCAGTTAAATAAAGACTATAGCAGAGGTAAAAGCAGCAGTAGCTACTATGAACAGTAGAAGTTGTAGTTGTGGCTAGAGCAGTAGCAGTATGTCAAAAGTAGTAGTAGTAGCACCAGCAGTAGTAGTTGTAGTTGTGGCTGATGCGGTAGCAGTATGTTAAAAGTAATAGCATTAGCGGTAACAGCAGTAGTACATCAAAAGTAGTAACAGCAGTAAAAACTGCTTTTGTAGTTGTGGCTATTGCAGAGGTAGTATGTCAGAAGTAGAAGTGGAGGTAGTACCAGCATAAGTAGTTGCAGTGGCGGGCTGTGCATTTTATACCTGGGCCTTCTGTGCTGTCTACTACAGTTGAACAGCTACGGTGCAGATACATGAATCCGTGCATGACGGGACGCTGCGTCATTAACGGACAATGCATAGTCAAATCAATGTAATTAACACAATGACAACAACAAAGTCATAAGAACCAGTCACATATATTCATATGACAACAAAGCAACACATCAATCCAGCAGACCTGCAGCGGATCCACACATTCCACCACACAAGAGCACAAGCCATTCAAATACTATTCATAAAAACGGCACGATAGACAAATGAACAGCAGTAACGTTACTGCAGATGTAAAAAAACAAATGCAGTTTGTCACCTACCGAATGCTTTTCACTTAAAGACAAAGTCCATCCTCCTTTCTTTGTTGACAAAGAGTTTACATCGTTTCAGTTCCAGTAAGAAGTCCTTCTCGATTCATGCCAGTGACAGTCAAGCCTCCCAAGTTGTATTTTGCCGGACCGCGGTTGTGGAGCAGCGTTGCCTACGAACGAGTTCGTTGATCCACTCTGGTTTCTCCAAAAGTTTTCAAAAGCACCGTAGTGTCCTGCAGTGCTATGGCGTCCTCAGGTTAGCGTAGCATAGCTCCAAACACCAAGACGCTCAGTTAAAATGAAACACATTCCCAGCCACAAAATGTGCGACGCTGTCAGCCAGGAACACCATTCATAAAAATAAATAAACTACACCAAGCAAAACCCTAAACATTTTATAATTTCTTCCATATCTTTCAATTTGAACTCTTACTACTCCAACTAACTTCTGCCAGCTTCCTTAAATTTCACATTAGTCACGCGCTGGCCCACTGACCAATCACGGCACATGTTATTGCTGACGTACTTAGCAGGCTACCTCGGTGCCACTGGCACATCAAAGAACACACCCAACATGTCAAACTAAAGATCTGATTGGTTGAAGACTATGACAATCAACGATATCGTCCCCATTCACTTAAACTGCAAAGTTTCTCTAGCAGGCATCGGACCTCTCTCCTTACCTAGAGACATAGGGGCTGAATCTGATTGGATAAAAGCTCTCTTTAAAACAAGCTGTGCTGGAAGCAGCGCTGCAGACTGGAAGCAGAGCAACTGAGGAAGACAGGAGCTGTGCAATGAGAAAATACGATACATGTAGTGTATTTGTAAAAAATTATTAAATCATAAAATAGCTATAACTTTGTGATTCTGA
Organism: Anarrhichthys ocellatus; assembly: GCF_004355925.1. Taxonomy (NCBI): domain Eukaryota; kingdom Metazoa; phylum Chordata; class Actinopteri; order Perciformes; family Anarhichadidae; genus Anarrhichthys; species Anarrhichthys ocellatus. The sequence goes on along the minus strand of NW_022280105.1, from coordinate 563,858 downwards.
TTAGGCCAGCAGAGAAGGCTTAGCTGGCCCTGACGGCCCACCACTGAGTAGTTGTAGTTCTGGCTATAGCAGTAACATTTCAGAATTGGTTGTAATACCAGCAATAGTAGTTGTGGTTGGGGCAATGGCAGTAGTAGTATGTCAGAGGTAGTAACAGTAGTAGTACCAGCAGTAGTAGCTGTAGTTGTTGCTGTAGCAGTATGTCAGCAGTAGAAGAGGTAGCAGTATTAGTTTTAGGTAGTTGTGGCTAGGATAGTAGTAGTATGTCAGAAATAGTAGTAGTAAAAGCAGTAGTGAATGTAGTTGTTGCTAAAGCAGTAATAGTATGTCAGAGGTAGTACCAGCAGTAGTAGTTGTGGCTATAACAGTAATAATGGTAATGCCAGAAGAAGTAGCAGTAGTAGTACCAGAAGTAGCAGGTGTAGCTAATATGGTTGTAGCACAATGCAGTTTGTCTTTGTAAACTGATTAGATTGACAGCTGACAGATGAAGACTGAGCACAGACCCTTGTGGCATCTGACAGGAGCAGCACATATAGAAGGCCTGAATCACAGCACTGAGCCGACTGGCTGTCATGGAGATGACGTCCTCCCCATCGGCGTACACCTCTGTTTCCATGACGGCTTCACGGTCCAGCAAGGAGGGCAGCTTTGGCTTGGAGCCAGAGTGGTCGACCTCCCGTTGTTTGAGAAGCAGAGAGGCTATCTCACTGCTGGAGGAGGAGGAAGACGGGTTCTTCCTGTTCCTCTCCAGCTCTGTGGAGATGAGCACCAGCCACTCATCCAGGGAGTGCCACAGCAGCTCCAATGGCTGCAGAGACACAGACAGGAGGTGAGAGCCACACAGGATCAAAGAGAAAACCAAGGGAGTCATCCATGAAAACATCACGAGAGAGGAGTGACTCTGGCTTTCAGGATGTCTGCAGGTTTTTACAAAGCTTCAATCAAGGCTTTAGCACATGTTTCAAGTTGTCTGGGATGGAGTTAAGACTGACATTTGTCCAAGTGAGTACAAGCCATGACAATTTTGAATCTAGTAAAGGTCATTGTAAGGAGCATTATCACAATTTTCAAGGACCTGAGGATACCGTCAGTTGCACCAGCATAGAGGTTTGCTTTTAATGGGTCGGTTCATCCAAATAACACGAATATATATTTTACTTATGTGCTATATCTCAAAACAATGTTGTGTATTTTTTTGTCTCCGATTCTTTTTGTGTCTACTTAAATACAATGAATGTGATTGAAATTTAGTTTGTAGAGCTCATAACGGTGAAATAATGACAAGTGAAAAGGTCAACAGTAACATCTGGTGAAACGGAGTCCTTGTTCCTCTGCAAAGTCCACATTATCTGAAGACAGGTGTCTCAAAACCTAATTAAACCAGAACTTTCTGTGTGGTTGTCGATGTACTTTTCTGTTACTTGAAAGAAAAAACTTGAAAAAAAGTCATACATGATCGGATTTTTTTGAGTTTTATGCCACAGCAGAATCTTGTTAACAATCATTTTAGAAAGGTTTTTTTTATAGAAATGTTCTATATGAGCAGTAAAAATAACCTGAAGACTCTATTTCTGGTTGGGCAATATTGAAATAAACAGTATACTATGAAACATGTTATAAACATATCACAAAAAGTAAGGAAATTTGTGTTTGGTAGATTATTTCTTTGTTGTAACGATGCTTCTTGGCAATAAATCTTATACCGTTGGAAAGCCTGTTTATTTCCCTTTTAAATGGTGACACATTTATGTGATGAGCAGCAGAGCTGAGTATGTGGGTTGCGCCCATGAAAAATTTACCAAAAATTCTCTGCCAATGCCAACAGAGCTGTTTATCAGAGACTACCTCCAGAATTTGGGAGTGGAGAGGATGGAATAGCCTGCCAGCAGTCCTGAACTCAACCCATTGAACACTTGTGGGATCAGCTTGGGCGTGCTGTTCGTGCCAGAGTGACCAACACAACCACATTGGCTGACTTGCGACAAATGCTTTTTGAAGAATGGGATGCCATCCCACAGCAGTGTGAGCAGGAGGAGCCAGGCTGATGTGGCTGTGTATGGTTCTTCCACACGCTACTGAGGCTCCTGTTTGTTAAATGAATACATTGTTGAATTGCCAATATGTCTTGTTTCTTCAGACTTCAATCATCTAATCCACCAAACAACACCAAACGAGTCAATGGCAGAATAAGCTGTTTGGCATTGGCAGAGAAGATTTGACAAATTTTTCATGGGTGCAACCCACATACTCAGCTGTGCTGCTCATCCCACAAATGTGACTTAATCAGGCTTTCCAACAGTATAAGATTTATTGCCAAGAAGCATCGTTGCAACAGAGAAATAATCTACCAAACACTAATGTCCTTACTTTCTGTGCTATGTTTACTTACAGAGATACCGCTATACAATCTCTACCCAAGTAACTGCCGCTTTAACTTTTTTGTTGTGTTAGATGTGCAGGCAGTGTTGAAAATCATTGAGCAGAACTGCTTTATAACAATATTATATTTATATATATATATATATATATTCTGGTATTACATATCATTGTTCATAATCATATACTGTACTGCAATAAAAAATGGCAAGTAGCATGAAAGACAATTTGATTCATATTGCCCAACCCTAACTCTGTCCAAACCCACCAAAATGCCACAGTGCCAATCATTTTCAAATGGAACATTAAATATCAGAGTAAATCATCCATCAGATTTTCATTCAGTGGGAGATTAAATGTACACACCCAGCTACCTTGACAATAGTAAGTATGATTATGAGATTGCAGGGTTCCAGAGATCATGTTTCCCAAATTTCAACTGCAAATGATAAAAATGTCCATGGCTCACATCAAAGACAGCAGAACCTGTCCAGGAACATTCATCTTTTTGTACCGTCTCCACCTCCATCTGTCTCGCACACATCTGCAACCAATGGAGTCAATTCTTATTGGTGCTGTTTTAGTTGAAAGGACATACAGTCAAGTCAGTATGATCAAGATATACCAGGTTATGATGCGTTACCAACAATCTACCAATAAAAGAAGCAACTAACACAAAGTTACACTATTGCCCCAGTGTTGGTTTTGATACCACCACTAGCAAAGACATTTTCAAACTCTACACAAAAGTTTAACTTTAAAGCTGCAGTAATCAATGTTTTCAGTTATGTATAAGGGGTCACTCGTAGTGACAACCCACAAAGAGTCTCTTTCTTTGTGTAACAAACATTTTTGATGATGGTCACTTAAATGTGGTTCTTAAAGATTAGTGACAAATATATGTAGTGAGCAGGACAGTGCAAAAATAAACATGTTAGTGTTCTGACAAACTTTGCAATTAGGACATTGTTTCTAAATGAACTCATTTCTTTGAGATTTCTGCAGTGACATTTCCTGTTACTTAATCGCCAACATACGCAGTCACACTGCATGTTGGTCTATTTGTTATGAGCCAATATTGGTGGATATATTGGTCCGAGTGATGTTGACAACCCCTCTCCTCATGAACAATATTCATGTTGCCTCGAAGATATTTAACAGCCACTGGATTTTTTAAGTTTGTTTATCATATCGTTTTACTTCTCAATTGTTGTCAGCTGTGGTTGATGAATACTCCATTGTTCCCTGAATGATCAATAACAAAATATTATTGGAAAAAGGTTTAGCCTTGATATTTCTGTCCTTTGGATGTGCATACAGAATTAAGCATTGACCAGATCATAATTTCCATTGGTGATCATCAGTTTTGACATACAGTTAAATAGAAAAAAATATTTGTTGTTGGTTTGGTTGGTTTAATCTCACACTTCTGCAAATAACAGAGCATACTTCCATTCCAGCAGCCTACCCGGTGGTTCTTACAGCACCTGCAGATTACAATATACCGTATGTACAGCTCCTACTTACCTTAAAGACCTGGCTGCGAGGCGTCTTGTTGCCATTGTAGCCCATGTCATTGCCATTGTTGGGTGATGAAGGGCCCAGGCGGAATACATGGCAGAAAATACGAACGATTCTCAGCAGACTCTTCATTTGAGCTTCATAACTGCTGGATAGGCTGATGATGGACAGAGAGCAAACGAGGGATAATGTTCACAATGTTAAATACAGATCTTCTAAAGCTGCATTCTCTCTAATGTCCACCAGGGGGCAACTCCTCTGGTTGTATAGAAGTCTATGAGAAAATGACTCTACTTCTCTCTTGATTTAACACCTCAGTAAACATTGTAAACATGAGTTTATGGTCTCAGTCTATAGTTTCAAGTCTTCATTACAGCATGATGTTCATTTAGTAAATTATGGTCCATTTAGAGTCAAACAGACCATAAAGCAGGGGATGCTTTAGGGCGGGGCTACACGGTGATTGACAGGTTTCTACCATAGCGTTGTAAATTCTGGGTGTTGTCAGTGTTTCTCCCTTTCACAGTGCATTTTCAGTTTATTTAAGTTCATTGTAACATTTTAGCTAAATTAAAATGACTTATTCTGGGTTCAATTGTACTTAGCTCCACCCTCTCGTTTCACTTCTGGTTCCAAAATACCAAGATGGCTACTGCCAAAAATTTAGAAGGCAATGGCCAAAATGCCGAACTCAAGGCAGGAAAAGAAAGCAAATATGTAAATCAAATATGTACAATTATACACAATTATACCTGAGAAGCTTGTGTCCATTAGTGGTAGCCACTTCAGCAAGACTGGTCAAGATCCTCTGGTAATGACTGTCACTCTGCTGAGAGACATGCTCCATAACCTGCCTGAGCTACACAAACACACATGTCAATAGAAGTGTATACACAGGGCTTATCAAGGGATGCAGAGACAAACTGGACATACCATGTTCTCTTTCATTTCATCATTTTGTGTCATCTGGATGAGAGTCTGGAAAAGTCTGCCGTGGTGCTGGATGAGGATCTCGCAGGTCTCCCCATATCCACCCTGAACACACAAAAGGTGGGACAGTAACCACGTGAACTGAACAACACTAAGAGGAAAAAGTATGAAGTGCAAAAAGTGGTTAAAAAACAAAAACTCACCTGCACACAGAGATCCAGAGGAGTGATTCCATTGTTGTCAGCGAGGTATTTGGCACCTCGAGAGAGCAGGATCAGTGCTGTGTCTCTTTGGCCATGGCTACAGAATAACACAGTAATGGAGCGTCACATTATGGCTATAATGGGTATTTTAGAACATTTTATTCCCCAATATTCTGGCTTACTTTAGTATTCTGACATGAGAATTAATGAGTGTGACAGTGATAGAAGTATAAAAGTGAAGGCCTTTATACACGTTCCTATGACAAAAAAACACAAAAATGCACCTGCGAATAGCTCGCATTAAAACTATTGATACCAACAGCGGTGTATATTTGTGACAGTTGTAACAATTTTTCATTCAATTTCAAATAGATTCACACAGGCAGAAGACCAACTCCAGGATCCTATTGACTCAGAGCAATTATTTTATAGTCTAAGCTTCTGTGATTCTATTGAGTTTACTTTTAGCGAATTATCTGGGGCTTGATATTGTGTAACTGTAAGGGAACACAAAGGGACTGGATCTGCTGTGCGCTGCCTTCGTCAAGGTTGAAAAGAAATTGTCCGTTTTGTTTTGGACTTTGTAGCCTCCGTGTTGTTTTCCACTGTAGCTACCGTTTTGAATATATATTCGACACAATTGAATTGATGGATGCACATATTAACAGTGCGAACTGCTCAACAAATGATGTTGCTTTTTTTCCACGTAAAACTAGCTCTCTCTTTGAAAGGTTGCTTGTCAAAAACAACATAAAAAATATATTGAAGTGCAAAATCATTGAGCGCCCCGGTGCCTTTAGAGAGGTTGAGAGCACACTATGAATCTACAACATTACAATGAGATCACCTGCAGGCGAAGTAAAGAGGCGTGGCTCCAGAGACGTTGGGCCGGTTGATGTCAGCTCCACTGTCCAGAAGACACAACACCGTCTAAGCAGACACAACATGTTCACTCAAAAAATATTTCACTGGGATAAAAAGAAGAAAAAAATGACTAATGTCAACAACACTCAACTACAACAATTTCAAGATTTACTGAAATGACTTTGGTGTCTCATCATGTAATTGCTAAATATACAATAGGATAAAAGGCAATCTCTCTAATGAATCATATCCGGTATATTACTTCTGAAACTTCTGGAAGAGGCCCAAGCTTGGACAGTAGCTCCGTCCTCACAGCGTAAGCGAGTGCACCCTCTGCTGTGGCTGGCTCATGCTACGCTCAACCGAAAGCCTGTATCGTTACCTCACTGACACAGTGAATGTAATGGCTGCTACACTAACTCACATGCAGGCTCAGTAAATGGACAGCGATGTGTTGGCTAAGCATGGAGGGGAAGCTATTCCTGACACACACACACACACACACACACACACACACACACACACACACACACACACGTCTTATCTGATAGTATCAGGTTCACATCCAGGCAGGAAGGCCAGGCTTTACAACACTGTCTTCATGGCCAATATTACAATATTAGAAAACCAAAATTTGGAAAGAAAAGACCAGATGCAACCAGATGCTTGCTGGATTCATTGTTGAGGGATCTGTGTAGAGCACAGCTGCACTACTGGTATTTGGTACCTAGAGTTGTGAGTGGATATGTTACCTCTTATCAATTGAGAATTACATTCTATCAGATAAAACACAATTTACAAAAATGTTGCTCTGTTACTGTATTACAACTTTTACCCTTAATGTCTTATTTTCATCATTAAGCTGACATATAACTGCAAAGTATCTTACTCAAAATATAAAGGAAACTACAAATAGCAACCATATTTTCAGTTCCAGCAACCACCTGCCAAGTACCAGCCTGACAACCACTTTAAAAATTCAGTGTTTAGCCCTGAAAGGCCTAAAAACCTAACAAGAAGCCCTGAGAAGCCATACTGCGAGGCTGGCTGACTGATCAATCCAAAGACTAAGATTGTTTGCCTAGTTAGAGTGCTCTAACTAGGGCTACAAATACAGATAATTTCAATAAAAGAGATATTTGAAATTGGCTCACAGTTTTGTGTCCGTTCTGACAGGCTACATGTAGAGCCGTCTGCCCCATGGCGTCCTCCACATCCACGTTGGACACATGCTGGACCAGATCATGGAGGAGCTCCGTCCTCCCATTCACTGCCAACCAGTGGATCTGAAGCAGAGGTTCACATGCACAATCATTATCCTGACTACAGGACTTAAATAACCACCAGTCACAGAGATAACAGGATTACAATGATTTGAAGACATTCAATGCAACATGAACAACAGCCAGAGGGTTCAAATCAACTCACAGCAGTCAGTCCCTCATTGTTGCAGATGTTGACATCAGCATTATATTCCAGCAGTTTGCCCATACACTTCTTCTGTCTGAGGAAACAGTGAAGGCAAGTGTTAAGTAGCAGTGTTATCACACACTCACTCACTTGTTTTCACACATCTATCAGTAACCACATGCAAATCAAATCTAGAAGTCTAATAAGCATAATAAGAACAATCAGAGAAATGGATTCATACAGGTACATTTATCTCCATGTGAACAGTAGAATCAAGCAGCAGAAATCCAGGAAAGATGTGAATGGATGACATAAGATCACAGAGCACGTCTACCCATCAACACCATACTGGTTGGAGGTTGTCTCGGATGGTACATATTACCAGAATAATGAGTGAGAGGCCAAATGTTGGACACGCACTAATCCCACTGGCAAAACTTCTAGAGGAGAGTTCAAGGTATCCAGCAGTTTTTTTCCTTCTCTACCTTCAGTAGTGCTATGGAGCCGGTTTTTATGATTGGGTCCCGGTTACGTTTGTCTCCTGCACATCCTTTCACAGGTGGAAGTAATGTGCCAAGAAAGATGACAATGTGCCACCAAAAGGCAGGGAAGAAGGCTGCGTGATAGTAATCACAGATGTAAACAATACAGTATTTGAAATACTTCAAAATGTGGCTATGCAAATGATTTATGATGAAAGAAATGCATTCAACATGTTTGCTGGACTTCAAAGATTCACACAATGTGTTCAAATCAAATCAGCAAATAACTACAAGTGTAAAACTGAACTCACAGGACCAAGACCTATAATAAAAGCTGAACATGTGAACAGAGTTTAAATGTAGTACGAGGCTCGTACCCGTTCCTAGCAGCCAGGTGCAGAGGGGTGCAGCCTGAGATGTCCTGGTAGTTTGGGTTGGCTCCTCTCTTTAGCAGCAGAACCAGACACTCCACTGACCCACAGCTGTACAGAGAGAGGACAGAGCAACATAGGCTCAGACTGCAGGCAATCCCATCACCTTCTCAAATAACATATTTAAGACAGACTGTCTGCACTTTATTTGCAAATGATTCTATTTCGATTGGTGTATCCAGACATCAATGGTTAAAGGAACATTTATTGTCATTATGCAACACAGGGATGCCTAACGGAATTTAGAAGTAGCTTATTATTTGTAACACAACAAACACATGACAAACTAAATAAAAACAGTAGTACATTCCTGTAGAGCATTTTTTGAATTTGCATCATAAGGAATGTAAACAGCCGACATCTTCACGTTAAAAATGAAACATCAGTAAAACATTGTCCATCAACTGTGACTGTTTGAGCACCAAGCATCATGACGGCATTCATCCCACTTTGGATGGAGCAGATCCCATTTCTACAAATCTGACCCAGTTTCTGTGTGGACCTAATTCATGACAACCCAGAGTTCAGACCAGGAAGCAGAGTTGCAGTCTTACACACTTCTCTGCGCTTCCATTAGAGCAGTTACTCACCCAAAACCATATAGAGACTGTGTCTGCCCCACGGCCACTTAAATGAATTAAATCATAAGTAAACAGTCGAGGAGTTAAACTAAATAACCTAATCCAAGTTAACACCAACGCAACAGTGCAACAAAATAGGATAATTAAATGTGGACTCTTAAATATCAGATCTTTGTCATCTAAAGTTGTACTAGTAAATGATTTAATATCAGATAATCATATTGAACTATTTTGTCTTACTGAAACCTGGCTGTGTAATGAAGAATATGTCAGCCTAAATGAATCAACTCCTCCAAGTCATATTAATACTCACATTCCTCGAGGCACCGGCCGAGGAGGTGGAGTAGCAGCCATCTTTAACTCAAGCCTATTATTAAACCCTAATCCTAAACTAAACTATAACTCATTTAAAAGCCTGGTTCTTAGTCTTTCACACCCAACGTGGAAAACAATACAGCCAGTTATATGTGTTATAGTGTACCGGGCCCCAGGCCCGTATTCTGATTTCCTATCGGAATTTTCAGAGTTCTTATCAAGTTTAGTTCTAAAACAGATAAAGATTATTGTAGGTGACTTTAATATTCATGTGGATGTCGAGAATAATAGCCATGTCAGCTCTATTTTGACTTATTGTTGAACAGATGAGACCAGACAACTTTTTATAATTCTGTGTTGTCTTTTTAATTGTTTAGAAGGGCCTTTTCCTTCAATTAAAAAAAACCATTTACTAATTGTTGTCCTTGTTTGTGATGTTTGTGCCCAGAAGTAAATACAAGTAATTTTGTCCAAATCTAGTTTAAATGGCGACACAATTAATAGATAAAATCAGGGTTCGAAGTAACTAATGTAATTGAATCATTACTGAAACAAAGTAATATTTTTGTGAACTGGTACTTTTTGGAGTATACTGTAAAAAGTAATTTAAATGTACTGAAGTATTTTGTGCTACATTTCAATTCAATTTATTTTGTATAGTCCCAAATCACAAATTTGCCTCAGAGGGCTTTACAATCTGTACACATCCTCTGTCCAAAGACCCTCACATCAGAACAGGAAAAACTCCCCCAAAAAGGCCTAGCACAACACACAAATCCACAACACTGCAATGGAATGAGGAATGACGTCATTATGGGTTGTGGTAAAAAATAAGCATTATTGTACCTCGACATCAGTAGAAAGGTTGCATCTACGGTATATCTGGTAATCAATGATTAAGTGCACCACCCGGTTGCCTGAACATAAGGTGCATGCTGGGTCTTGCTAAAATACGATATACTTACATGTTCATGGTGGATCCTCCTCTCCGCCTTGTCCTTTTCTCTGGCCTATTTCTGTCCTCTCACTTCTCTGCAGGCCCGGCACCGTTCCCTGAACCACTCCCCCACTATGTCCCCTCTGCAGCTGAGCCCAACCACGCCCCGCCACCACAGTAGCTAAGGCTAGAAATTGGCGTCCTCTTAGGGAAAGCACAGGAAGATTATTAGGGCCTGAGCACCGACGTAGTCGGAGCGGAGGACCTATTGTTTTTCGATTGTTTATTATTATTCTTCTTCTTATTCTTTCGTCGCAAAAAGGAGGTGCTTGGGATACTGGGAAAATGTCGAAATTTGGCACGCAAGCCAGAATTTGCGAAAATTGCAGTCTGATTGGGGTGTCCAACTGCGGTATGAAATACTGGCTCGATAGCGCCCCCTATTGAGTAGCCCCAACATTGGGTTTCACCTAGCTGTCTGAAATTTGGTACGTATGTGGATCGTGATGGGACACACAAAAAATCCTCCAAGGGGTTTTTCTCTAAACCAAACAGGAAGTCGGCCATTTTTAATTCTATGACGTTTTTGGACCGTTTCAAGGCGTCATACTTCAACGAACTCCTCAAAAAGTTATCGAACTATGTGTCGAACTAAAAACACCATTCGCCGCGAAACAGGAAGTTGTTGTAACTCATTGTCGAATCTGCTCCAAATCTCTCATATGTCACAACATCCTGACCCGGAACACATCTATGTAATAATTTAGAATCATAGTAATAGCGCCACCTAGTGGCAACTGGAAGTTGTAAGTTGTGTACTTTGACATCCTGCTCCACACAGATTAATCAGATCCCTCTAAAATGTTGTCAGAACAGCCTTAAGACCTTGATAATGCTTCATTGTGAAGATTGTAAGAAGTTGTTGAAGGGCGGCGACGTGGCGGCTCGGCGAATTTCGATCCTTCGCCATGAACGAATAAACTGATGTAACTCAACTCCACATCATCAGATCTTTACCAGATTGCACATGTTTGATTAGACTCCCGGCCTGAAGACATCTGCAGGCCAATTTTGAATTATAGTCATAGCGCCACCTACTGGTAACAGGAAATTAAAGGCTTTATACTTTGGCTTGTTTCTCTTAGTAGGTAAATCAAATCAACATCAAATTACTTCCACACAAATGTAAGAAGTTCGTAATACCAGTTCATGAAGCTTTTGATGTTTCGTCGAACGCCGTTGCCGTGGCGCGCAGTCTTCGCCGTTAAAAACGAAGGTCATTTTGACAGGCTAAAAATGCTCGAAACATAAGCAAACTTGGCAAGCAGATTACAAGCCCAAAATTTAGTTATGGAATATGATTTTATTGGTTCAGAGTGGCAAATCGGCTCAATAGCGCCCCCTACAAAATTTCGACGAAGCAGCCCTCGCTGTACGTTTCACATAGATTTACAAAATTTGGGAGGCACATGTATCACAAGTGGACTTAAAATAAAGTCTCTTGGGACCATGCTCTAAACCCAACCGGAAGTCAGCCATTTTGAATTTTGTATGAATTTCTCGTGTTTTTTTTTCCATTTCCAGGTGCTGTACTACGAACTCCTCCTAGGGAATTAATCCGATCAGCTTAGAATTTGGTCAGAACAATCTAAAGACCGTAGCGATTAAAAGTTACTAAAAGCTTTAGGTTTCATCGAACGACGTGGATATAGTGTGACGGCCATTTTACATGGTTCACCATCATCCATCAAGCTGTTGTAACTCGACTGTACTTTGTCAAAACTGTCCGAAACTTGACATGCTTGTTGACTGTCATGGCTTTAGGACTTCTGCATGCCAATATTAACTCATAGTCATAGCGCCACCTACTGATCAGCACGGACGTAAGCAGGATTCTATAATTACAGCGGCCCAAACACTGAACTTATTGAAAGGGTTTGTGGGCACACCATGAGAAAAGAATGACTTCTCTGATCTAAATATGTGCAAACTAAGATGCTTGGAGAGCAAACGTTAGATAACAGTGGATTCTCAAACCATGTCCGTGGGCATTAGTATAAATGATCTGTCCAGTGCTTCTTCATGACAATCAGGTAAAATGTTACAACGAATGCTTCACACTACAATCTAAAGTTACAGAAGAACTTAAAATGAAAACAGTGTTAAATTAAAGTGTTCAAGTAACAGCAAAGTCCACTACCGTTTTGTTAACTTTCATGTAAGTCCAAATACAATCAGCAGGACACTGCAGGGAGTTGAACCCCATCCCAGTAAACTGACAGTCTGTTATGTTACAAACACTGAAGTGCATTCACACACATTTATTTTCTTAATGATCTTAACAGGCTTACATTTATGATTGTAACGGAGGTACACTCAAAACATTTGAGGCTTAAGACCTGGCAACATGATCTTGCTTCGCTGCTGGTCGACACAGGAAATATCATCTAACTCGTGCACGCAGTGTATGATGGTCACAGAAATTCATGGCCGCATCACACCGAGTCCTGCCAGTACCAGGAAATACCGTTTAACTCGTGCACGCAATGTATGATAGTCACAGAAATGCATGGCCAGAGTCCTGCTAGTACCCTCGACGTGCATGAAGTTGCGAGGGCCCGATCTACGCAGCTTTAATTCATCTTTGAGTTTGAAGCAGAGTTGCAGTTTTACACACTTCCATTCTTTCCATGAGAGCAGTTACCCACCCAAAACGAGGCGGGGGCGACTGTGGCTAAGTGGAGAGCAGGGCCGTCCTTCAATCAGAGGATCGGCGGTTCGAGCTCTGGCTCTGCTAGTTGCATGTTGATGTGTCCCAAAAATTTAACCCCAAAAAATTGCTCCCGTAGCTGTGCCATAGAATCTGAATTGTAAGTTGCTTTGGATAAAAGCATCTGCTAAATGACTAATGTAAAAAACCATATAGAGACTGTGTCTCCACCACAGCCACTTAAATGAATTAAATCAAAAGTAAACAGTTGAGGAGTTAAACTAAATTACCTAATCCAAGTTAACGCCAGTGCAACTGTAATTAAATGTGGACTCTTAAATATCAGATCTTAGTACTGCGTTTCTCATTATTCGATTGGTTTCTGTCAGAATGTACAGAAACCCACTCACTGTTTTAACCCTCGACCTGATTCTGACTTATGGCATTAAAATAGAAGATTTAATAGTCTTTCCTCTTTTATCGGACCATTATCTAATAACTTTTGAATTCCTACTAACAGAGTGTACACCATTAGGCAAAGGTTTCTACACTAGATGTCTATCTGATGGTGCCGTAGCTCAATTTAAAGAAGCGATTCCGTCTATTTAACTCAATACCATCTTTCAACATAACAGAGGACTCCTGTGATAACTTCAGTCAGTCCAACATTGAACATCTTGTTGATAGTGCTACAAGCTCACTGAATCTATTATAAAGGGGTAAAGGGGGTGTAGTAGCAGCAGTTTTTCTTGACCTCAAGAAGGCTTTTGATTCGGTTAATCACAATGTCCTGATTAACAAACTGTCAAATTTTAACTTTTCCCGAGAGTCTCTTGCCTTGCTGAAATCCTACCTTGAAGGAAGAACCCAGTGTGTCAGAGTGGGTGATGTTTCATCATCTACTCTAAGATCTAACGTGGGAGTACCCCAGGGTTCTATTTTGGGACCTTTACTATTCAGTTTATACATTAATGATTTGCCGGGTGTCTGTGATGGGTGTGATATTCAAATGTACGCTGACGATAGTGATTTATGTGCACGCAAAGAACAAGCTGCACTTAAACTCACGTCCACAATGACAAATGTAACTAAATGGCTTGCAGATTCCTGCCTTCCCCTGAATGTTAAAAAGACTGTTTGTATGTTCTTCACAAAGAGGGCTTGCAAAGTGTCACCAGAGCCAGATGTTTATGTTGCTGGTGAGAGGCTACAGGTAGTGTCAGATTTTAAATATTTAGGAATTTTTATTGATTCTAATCTCTCTTTTAAAAAACAGGTAAAACATGTGACAAAGGTCTTAAAATGTAATCTCATGAATTTTAGATATATAAGAAACAGTCTCATCATGCAGGCTACGAAACTGTATTTCAATGAGGGGATTGTCCCCATCTGACCTACTGCTTAACCAGCTGGACACGAGCCAGCAGCACAACATTAAAATCTATTCATATTGTCATGACCCGGCTCAAAAGGCCACAACATGAGGGAGACAAGACGAGTTAAAAGTAATAAATGGACGTTTATTTAAAGTATAAACTAACAGACCTAAACTAAACAAACAAATAAACAGCCAGGTCCTCCGCACAGGAGACAGAGGAGATGCCCAGAGAGGGACTGCGCAGAGAGGCCCAGCCACAGAAGAGGGGCAACCTTTATAGCTAGGACCAACCCAACTCAGGTGTCGCCCATCAGTGGCCGATTAACATCCTGGAAGACAACCTGAGAGGAAACAGACAGACCCCTGGTGGAAGGGAGGGGTCGTCACACTCCCCTCCATAAAAACAGTGTTCCCACCAGGAACACCAACAAACTGCATACACATTTCAAATTTCACAGATTTCACATTCCAGATAAAGAGTGCATCCCCCCAGCCCTCCAACCAGTCTCCACTCTGCAACTCCAACATGTGGAGAAGCAGCTAAGAGTGAGAGTGGATAAGGAAGGAAGGCCAGAGAGACACAGTGATATGGTACTGCACATGAGGGGAAGCAGGGTTTGCTGCGAGGGCCAGTTCATGCAATGAACGAGTGGTGAACAACCAGAACTGGAATTATCAAAATTGCCAGCTAACAGAAAGCACCAAACTGAACCATCATAAGCGGTTCCTCTGACAGACGCGCAAAGAGGCAACCAAACTACAACTCAGCTCACCCAATCACGGCATGAGCTGTAGCGCTTATGTTCCTGAAGGCAACAGGCCAAGTTACCAACTTGCCTGTCACTGCACAAACACAAAAACCTGTTCACCACATCCCTCCTTTTATTACCCTCTTGCTTACCCTATGAACCATGAATACCTACTGCACACTGTGCAGCAGCAGTCTTCAGGCTCCACGTGGAAGGTAACTGGGTCCAATACCCAGACACCCAACAGGCCGTGCAATGCTCTTGTTACAGAGTCCAGAACACGACCATGATCACCAGAATAAAAAAAAACCAGAAACCAAAACATGCAGTTAGCAGGAAACCACCAGAAACTAGTTTCCCTCAATAAAACCAGGAACAGAATTTAACACAACAGCAAGAGCAGCCCATACACAGCTAACATCACTGCCTCCATGTCCCTCTGACTGCCTAACCAGAGACTAACTAAACTCCCCCCTAGTCTTCAGGTGCTACTTGTGGTGGGTACTTATGCACTAAAACCTGCAGGCCCGGTAAAGCAACCAGGAACTGGCCACCCACCTGTAGCCTCAGACGTGCCCCCGAGACAACTGCTCTAACCACTTTCACGCCACAATTCAGAAACAAGACGAGTTAAAAGTAATAAATGGACGTTTATTTAAAGTATAAACTAACAGACCTAAGCAAGCCAGCCAGCCAGCCAGCCAGCCAGGTCCTCCGCACAGGAGACAGCGAGGAGATGCCCAGAGAGGGACTGCGCAGAGAAGCCCAGCCACAGAAGAGGGGCAGCCTTTATAGCTGGGACCAACCCAACTCAGGTGTCGCCCATCAGTGGCCGATTAACATCCTGGAAGACAACCTGAGAGGAAACAGACAGACCCCTGGTGGAAGGGAGGGGTCGTCACAATATTCTCCATAAACAAGCCCTAAAAACACTTGATAAAAAAAAAAAAAAATTCACCATCACTGCAATATCCTCATCAAACACCATATCCTGAGTTGGGAGAACCTCATTAAATTCACTGATGTGTGTCTGGTTTTTAAAATTGTACATGGTATGGCCCCGCCTCCACTTAGTGATTAAACAAAGCACTTAAAGCAGCAGACTCACTAGATCTGCTTCAAGAGGTGATTGTGTCTCATAGGTCAAGCTCGTTAGCAAATCTACATTCTCTGTGAAGGCAGCTCACTCGTGGAATGCTCTGCCACCACACATACGCACACAAAACACGTACAAAACATTCAAACACAGCCTTAAGGAATGGCTTGTTGCCAATCAGGTGTGCAAGCATTGATGTGCTGTCTGTCCTGCCTGCTTGTTTCGCCTATATGTGCATTTGTCTTGTTCAGTGTTGCTATTTTCCATTTTGCTGTGTCTGTTATGTGCCTCAGTGTTATATATGTGCTTGTACTGTAGGTGGGTTTGTTCTGCCTGACGCATGCTGCAGCCTGTTGTGTCTGCTCTGCTCTAGTGTCTTATGTACTGTGATGTCATGAGAGGGAGGGTCATCAACGGGAGATACATCCCCTCCCAGTGGTTGCAGCAAGGACTAGAACCCAGCATGGCATCGGGGTAATGAACTACAATTCCCATAGTCAGCAGGGCAGCTGGGGCCAAGGCGGCGGCCCAGCTGAAAGAGAGGGGACTGATTACCCGGGAGAGGTTGGTGTGGGGACAAAGAAGGAAATGGTTTTGTCTATACGTTACTGACTGTTTATCCATGAATTTTAATTCCATTTTTTTTATTTGACATTTTGTAATTTTAGGCTGCCTTCAGGCATCTGGCCGGGGACAGCAGATGAAAACTAGCCTCTCTGGCTAACCCTGGCTCACTTACAGTTTTGACTGTTGATTGGTGAGCATTGTCCCTGCAAAATAAACAAATAAATAAATCATTTGGAAGAATCTCGGTTAGTATGGCGAAACAGTCTTACGATATATAAGAAGGCCCTCCGTAATGCCAGAGCAGCCTATTACTCATCATTGATAGAGAAAAAGAAGAACAACCCCAGGTTTCTCTTCAGCACTGTAGCCAGGCTGAGCCGTGTATTCCTATAGACCTCAGTAGTGATGACTTCATGAACTTCTTTAATGATAAGATTATAACTATTAGAGAGAACATTAATAATCTCCTGCCCTCAACCAGTACCGATCTATCCTCAAGTAGAGTAACCTTAGAAACAGCTGTAAACCCTGATATATGTTTAGATGGCTTTACTCCCATCGACCTTCACCAATTTACAATTTCTACGTCTAAACCTTCTACCTCTTAGACCCTATACCGACTAGACTGCTTAAATAAGTTTTACCGTTAATTAGTACTGTAGTGACCGTTGCTTCCCAAAAAAGTCACCACGGTTGCTGAAATGTTTGTTCTGACGTGTGTCATAAATAACCAAGTCCAGTTTCCGATATAGGCATTTTATTTCTCACATAAACAGAGGCAAACCACTTTCTCTGTCATTATCCATTTTCTACACATACCAATAAATCATGACATTTACATTCATTAAATGTGAACGGTCAAAAATTGTTTGCTCCCTTCAGTTCAGCAACACCTGTATCCAATGACCCCACTGATTATATTACCTGTGCCCTGATTCACACCGGCACTACGCCCCCAAGTGGTGGGAGGTTGTACAAAAACAAAACAGCAAAATGGCTCTTATAAGCACCTCTTTACTCGATATGATCAACCTGTCTTTACTAACAGGTTATGTACCACAGTCCTTCAAAGTAGCTGTAATTAAACCTCTTCTTAAGAAGCCCACTCTTGATCCAGAGGTGTTGGCTAACTATAGACCGATCTCTAACCTTCCCTTCCTCTCTAAGATCCTTGGGAAAACAGTCATCTCTAATTGGTTCTGGCAGCAGACAAAACAATTACTTATAAGTTTTACATAAGGAGCCATTACATTAGAAACAAAAATGTACTGTTTTAAACAGTCAGTTTCATAAGAATTCTCTACAATCGATAAAGTATGTTTCCATGTCTTGAAAACATGGTTGTGGGTTTCACTATTATTCTTTAGTTGCTTCACAAAGCAGACAAATCTTTGTCACATGGTCTTTCAATTATTCTGGTCTTGGTGTGAAGACGAACAGAACGCACTAGTCCTTTCCTAACAGTATCTTTCCAAGTATCCAGGATCCACGAGGCGCTGTCGAATCAACAACGTTATCTCCAGGTAAAACAAATCATTTTTCCCTCGTTCCATCTTTGCCTTTCTTGCAGCAATGGTGCGTATTCTTGTGTCCATCTTTTCCAAAACAGATCAGCCAAATACTGAGTCTCCATCTCCTTTTTATATACTGTATGTTATGTTCAGAATTTCTCAGAAAAAGGAAAAGCCCCCTCCCTGCTCCGCAAAACAAGGCCGAAGCAGTGTCCAAGTTAAAATCAAAATGTATTTAATATCTAATAAAAGCAAATGCAGTTACAAACTGAATCACACTATGAATTACAAAAATTTATCCCATGGAATAGAGTTCTGACGTGTTCTACTCGACAGTCTGGTGTATTCCAGTTAGCTGTCCAACAGTTCACAACAGATTTGTCGATTCCCGGAAAATCCTGGTTATTTATCCTCAGAAGAAGTCCACCTATTTTCCATAGTCATCACAACGCTCAGCCCATGGATTGGTTGAAACCTCTATCTACTTCTTTGTTGTTGTCGTGATCTGTTGGACTTTGGTCAGCCACATATTTCAACAGCTGCACCATTGTCCTGTTATCAACAGTCAGTAACTTATTTAGTGGTGACGAGATGTTTCTGAGTTCTTTCACAATCACATAATACATTCAGTGATTTTCCTTTTGGTGTAAGCCAGGGGTCAGCAACCTGCGGCTCTTTAGCCTCTCTGTTGCGGCTCCCTGAGGTCCCCAACTAGCGCACCGGATCCGGACCCAGGAACTAAAATCCGATAGATAATTCAGAATTATACATGTTGGGCACCGAGTTTAAACTTTAACCGCCGCCTCTATTTCAGCCGTTACGGCACTTGTTCGGCAGTGCAGGAAACACACCAACCAATGCATTGCAAATCACATCACGTGATGCAGCTCAGCCAATGAAATATGGGTATTCTGACAAGTTTCCCGACTCGAGCGAGATTTACACACACGGGGCTGAGACGAGGAAATAGAAAGAAGAGCAGGGAAATTGCGCTAATCGAATAAGTTATCTCACATGATGTTCTCCAAAAAGAGAAACGTGTTCAGAGAGAATATAATTTATAAGCAAGAATGAACAGAATCTTATATGTTAATTATTCCCACAGGCAGTTAAATCCTCTACCTCTGTCAAGCGCTTTTCCCTGCAGGTGGCTAATCATGATTTTTCAGACCCCCGCCCTCTGTAAACTATCAATGGATAAATCCAAAAAAAGAAAAGTCACGGAGGAAAATAGAGTTTATCTCTGCGTGGACGTCTTCATTTGCTTTCACTGCCAACGATGCTGACTTACCTGTATGCTTCCAGAACAAGCACACAGCATTTGGTGAAAAGTGTCAAGAATTGTCTTTGTTCTTGTTCTATATTTTCATAAATACAACAAACTATAGTTTTTGTATATATAATATAACTATATATAACACTTCATAAGCTGTGATATCAAATAGCTTTTGCGGCTCCAGACGAATTATATTTGGTGGAAAATAGAGCAAAATGGCTCTTTGGATAGTAAAGGTTGCCGACCCCTGGCCTAAGCCTTTAACAAGTGAACATATTGTAACACATAAAATACATCGCTGGGAGCACTTTTAATCATAGTTTCTCATACAGATCCCTTTTTTCAAAAAGTCCAGGTGGCAAAACTGGGTTTCCTTTCATCAAGAGAATGTGATTTGGCGTCTTATTGAAGTCTTATATTGCGTCGTCATCAGATAACTGTAATAGGCCGATCATTTAGTATGGTCTCCACTTCACATAACACAGTGTGAAATCCTTCCTCATTTGAAAGAAATCAACCAATTGTGGCAAAAAAGGTGGGACAGATAGGATAAAGGGAGATATCTATATCATATTCAAAAGAGTGTCAAAGGGGTCAGGGTAGGTAGTGAAACAGGAGAGAGGAACAAGGTTGACAAGGTTAAGGTTGGGCCATTGTGCGCTAAACAAATCACTGAAAATTATAGAAAACACCAGACAGGATTGTGTGAGGGATGTGGAGAAGAAGAGTCAGCTGAGCACGTAGTGGTTAGTTGTAGTGAGTATGAGATGCAGAGAGAGATGATTAGGAATAATCTGAGGGAATTAGGGGTGCATGAATACTCACTGAAAGGAGTACTGAGCACAGGTGAGGGTCCTGTTAGCTTTCTTAATGAACACAGGGTTTTATATAGGATATGATGGAAATGCAGGGATGTGGTACAAGGGTGCTTGTCAGAGGCTCAGATTGTATAGGTCTAGAGGGTAAAACATGGAGGATAGAACATAGGTTAATGTGGTATTTGTGGTGTTTTTTATTTATTTAGTGTTTGTTTGTCTTGTTTTGTTTTGTTTTGGGGGGAAGATCTATTCTCTGATCCACACCCCGGAGCAGAAAGTGGCGGTAATGCACCAATAAGATAGATGCCAACGGCTGTAAAACCAGAAGAAGAAGAAGACGAAGAAGAAGAAGAAGAAGAAGAAGAAGAAAAAGGCCTACATGAACTTCTACAACACCCACACTGCATAGCGCTTGAACGTCATCACAACAGGAAGTATGTGAGGCTGTGCCGTAAGCAGTGTGGCAGGAAGAGTGTAGCGCTACTGTAGCTCAGTGTGTGTCGAAGGGAAACGGGTCCCCTCCTGCCAGCGCCCATGGACGACGCCCAGGAACAATACAGCCCTACTAGGAACAAATAAATCCGTCGGGCGAGGCTTTGTTTCCTCGGTTCTCATCTCGGTGGAGCGTTCACCCTATGATGGAACGGGCGATGGAGCAGCTCAACGTACAGCTCAGCCGGCTGACCCGCTCCCTCCGCCGGGCCAGGACCGTGGAACTCCCAGAAGGTAAGCGCACAGAATGCTGGAGTCTGTGGTTAAAGCTGGCAGTGTAAACAATGGGACTGTCAGCCACACTATGATTCATTGTATAGGCTGGAGGTACAGTCATGTAGCATGCTGCCTCGTCATAGTGATAGATGGTGCTCTCTCCTGTGTATGCTAGCTCTGACAGCAGAGAGAGGACCAGGTTCTGTTAGTCTGTCCACGTTACGGCAGCACGCGAGGTTACATTTTAAAACTACATTTCAAAAAGGAAGTGTACTACTGAAATTCTCTTAACTGTGATTTTCATCACGAAGCAGGTGTTTGCAAATATGTTAACTTATAATCTGCAATATGACAAGTACATGTACATTAATGGTGTGATTCTATCTGATTTAATACTAGGAACTAGAAATACTAGACTGTAATGATGCAAAGACACGGTATCCCATGATACCCATGTTATTAGACTTAGGTAAAGTTCGAAAGATATTGAAAGATTCGGATTTCCCGGTTCAATAAATCGCTAACGAAACGTTGCTAAAATACAAACGATACCTCCCTGTAACCATAGTGAGGTAGACGACAAGCTACAACCTTAATTTAATTAAAACGGGCCGCCTTACGGGTTCCTCCGAGCTGGACAAACAGCATTGGTCTCAATGAGCGGCCGGCTGCGAGACGAGTGCGCAGGGACCGTCTACAAAGTGCAATGCGGAAAATACCTACTACAACAATATTCAATAGCTTCACTGTCATGCAATGTAATGTAACCAAAATCACTTCACACATCACACATGTACTACAACTGTTATTTTGATTAAATATGCTTTTGATTAATTTCTGTGAATTTGTACTGGAAAATCTTTTCAATAACTTTACTGTTATAGTGTAGTGTGACCAAAATCACTTTTGACAGGTGCTGTCAAATTCTCTTTCTGGTGACGATTCCAAGTGACAGTATCAGTGATTTGGTCAAACCAGTGTCCATTAGAGAACTACAAACATACAGTTAATTTAAAGCTCAATTAAAGAAATGGTTAGTTAGTACCCAACTCTGTCAGCACTAGAATGTAGCTGCTTCTCTCTCCGTGTTGAACTTTCCCTCGATCTGTCTGTCTGTCTTGAAATTGCCGGTCGACCCTCATCTACCTGCATGCTTGTCCTTTATTGTTGTTTAGCTGTGTCTGACTGATTTATGTATTTCACATACTTTGCATCCTTTTATGTTTTGTGCCTCTGACATGGATGTTTTTTAGTGTCTAAAAACTGCAGCACAATATTCTCTTTAGTGCATGTTTCTATTTAACATACAGGTGCATCTCAATGAATTAGAATATCATCGAAAAGTTAATTTATTTCAGTAATTCAATTCAAAAAGTGAAACTCATATATTATATAGATTCATTACACAGGGTGATATATTTCATGCGTTTATTTTTTTTAATTTTGATGATTATGGCTTACAGCTAATGAAAACCCCAAATTCAGTATCTCACAAAATTAGAATATTGCATAAGACCAATTTAAATAAAGGATTTTTAATACACTAATGTTGGCCTACTGAAAAGTATGTACAGTATGCACTCAACACTTGGTCGGGGCTCCTTTTACATGAATTACTGCATCAATGCGGCGTGGCACGGAGGCGATGAGACTGTGGCCCTGTTGAGGTGTTATGGAAGCCTAGGTTGCTTTGATAGGGGCCTTCAGCTCGTCTGCATTGTTGGGTCTGATGTCTCAACTTCCTCTTGACAATACCCCATAGACTCTCTCTGAGGTTTAGGTCATTCAAGAATTTGGGGGAGATTCACAAGGAGTGGACTGCGGCTGGAGTCAGTGCTTCAAGAGCCACCACACACAGATGTATCCAGGACTCGGGCTACAACTGTCGCATTCCTTGTGTCAAGCCACTCCTGAACCAGAGACAACGTCAGAAGCATTTTACTTGGGCTAAGTTACCTGGACTAAGCAGAAAAAGGACTGTTGCTCAGTGGTCCAAAGTCCTCTTTTCAGATGAAAGTAAATTTTGCATTTCATTTGGAAATCAAGGTCCAGAGTCTGGAGGCAGAGTGGAGAGGCACACAATCCAAGTTGCTTGAGGTCCAGTGTGACATTTCCACAGTCAGTGATGATTTGGGGAGCCATGTCATCTGCTGGTGTTGGTCCACTGTGTTTTATCAAGTCCAAAGTCAGTGCAGCCTTCTACCAGGAAATTTTAGAGCACTTCATGCTTCCCTCTGCTGACAAGCTTTACGGAGATGCTGATTTCATTTTCCAGCAGGACTTGGCACCTGCCCACACTGCCAAAAGTACCAATACATGTTTAATGACCACGGTATCACTGTGCTTGATTGGCCAGCAAACTCGCCTGTCCTAAACCCCAGAGAGAGTCTATGGGGTATTGTCAAGAGGAAGATGAGAGACATCAGACCAACAATGCAGACGAGCTGAAGGCCCCTATCAAAGCAACCTGGGCTTCCATAACACCTCAACAGGGCCACAGTCTCATCGCCACCGTGCCATGCCGCATTGATGCAGTAATTCATGTAAAAGGAGCCCCGACCAAGTGTTGAGTGCATACTGTATACTGTACTTGGACATACTTTTCAGTCGGCCAACATTTCTGTATTAAAAATCCTTTTTTTAAATTAATCTTATGTAATATTCAAATTTTGTGAGATACTGAATTTGGGGTTTTCATTAGCTGTAAGCCATAATCATCAAAATTAAAAGAAATAAACGCATGAAATATATCACCTTGTGTGTAATGAATCAATGTAATATATGAGTTTCACTTTTTGAATTGAATTACTGAAATAAATTAACTTTTCGATGATATTCATTGAGATGCACCTGTAGTTATCTCTTACTTTATTTGCTTGTGTGTGTTGAATTTGAGAGCCTCTGTGTTGCATGTCTTGTTAGTACGTGACAATGTTTGAGTCTCCTGAATGGTGACACTACGTATATTAATATTCTCACTTTTTTCATTGTTTGTGCACGCATTGTAAAGCGTCAATATTGTATAACATTTTAAATGTAATCTTACATTCTGCCTCTTGGGACTACAGATGAAAAATAGCCTCTTGGCTAACTCTGGCGCATTTACAGAAATGTTTTTATTAATGTGCACTGTCCCTTATCAAATAAACCAATAAAATAAATAAACTAGTGCAATTGTGAGCCTATGTTTTGTATTGTGTATTTGTCTTGAATAAAAATATAGTACCACATACATCAAGATAAGAGCCATCATAAGTAGTTCACTCATTTCATCTTCAACAAAGGATATACACATATATTGTCATGCTGTAACAACATTGTGAAAAAGGAAAAATAAATGTGGCAAATGCATTAGGTATCGAAAGATGTCTTTCCCCATCGTGGTTTGCATTGGAGACTGCAAACTGAAAGATCACTGCAGGTAGAACTTAATTGAAAGGTGCTCCTGAATGGTTAGTGACTTAGTCACCCTAGGCATCTATAATTTGATTGGTTGAGGGGCAGATGCCATGAGGCAGCCATGAACTGATTTATAAATAACCATCTACAAGTCTGGTGAAACTAAAATAAGAGTTGTAGTACGACAAGAAGGAGCCCATTGATGTATGAAGTGATTTTGGTCTTGCTACACTTATTAACAGTAAAGTTATTGAATATTATTTTCCAGTACAAATTCACAGAAATTAATCAAAAGCATATTTAATCAAAATAACAGTTGTAGTACAACAAGAAGGAGCCCATTGATGTATGAAGTGATTTTGGTCTTGCTACACTTATTAACAGTAAAGTTATTGAATATTATTTTGCAGTACAAATTCACAGAAATTAATCAAAAGCATATTTAATCAAAATAACAGTTGTAGTACAACAAGGAGGAGCCCATTGATGTGTGAGGTGATTTTGGTTACATTACATTGCATGACAGTGAAGCTATTGAATATTGTTGTAGTAGGTATTTTCCGCATTGCACTTTGTAGACGGTCCCTGCGCACTCGTCTCGCAGCCGGACGCTCATTGAGACCAATGCTGTTTGTCCAGCTCGGAGGAACCCGTAAGGCGGCCCGTTTTAATTAAATTAAGGTTGTAGCTTTTCGTCTACCTCACTATGGTTACAGGGAGGTATCGTTTGTATTTTAGCAACGTTTCGTTAGCGATTTATTGAACCGGGAAGTCCGATCTTTCAACATCTTTCTAACACTACCTAATCTGTTATTATAATGGTATTGCATATTAAATGGCTGTGTTTATTAATCAATTGATCTTGTGAATATAACATCATACATTGCGGCATCGTTCCATAAAATAAATGAATGTTTACTACAAATATTCCTCTCATCCATGTGTGTCAGTGCGCTGTAGCTTCCTGTAACTTTAGAAAGCATCGCTTTTGATTTATCAGCATGAGCACTGGGACCGCCTCTTTGGCCCTCACCTCCTTTATGCTTTAGTGAAGCATGACTCGACCCTCCCTACTGTAATGCAAAGATCAAAAAGTTATCGAACTATGTATCCGTGGCGTGGCATCAAAAAAACACCATTCGCCGTGAAACAGGAAGTTGTTGTAACTCGGCCGTACATTGTCGAATCTGCTCCAAATCTCTCACATGTCATAACATCCTGACCCGGAACACATCTATATGATAATTTAGAATCATAGTAATAGCGCCACCTAGTGGCAACCGGAAGTTGTAAATTGTGTACTTTGACATCCTGCTCCTCGCAGATTAATCAGATCCCTCTAAAATGTTGTCAGAACAGCCTTAAGACCTTGATAATGCTTCATTGTGAAGATTGTAAGAAGTTGTTGAAGGGCGGCGACGTGGCGGTTTGGCGAATTTCGATCCTTCGCCATGAACGAATAAACTGATGTAACTCAACTCCACATCATCAGATCTTTACCAGATCGCACATGTTTGATTAGACTCCAGGCCTGAAGACATCTGCAGGCCAATTTTGAATCATAGTCATAGCGCCACCTACTGGTAACAGTAAGTTAAAGGCTTTATACTTTGGCTTGTTTCTCTTAGTAGGTAAATCAAATCAACATCAAATTACTTCCACACAAATGTAAGAAGTTCATAATGCCAGTTCATGAAGCTTTTGATGTTTCGTCCAACGCCGTTGCCGTGGCGACGCAGTCTTCGCCGTTAACAACGAAGGTCATTTTCAGAGGCTAAAAATGCTCGAAACATATGCAAACTTGGCAAGCATATTTAAAGCCCAAAATGTAGTTATATAATATGATTTTATTGGTTCAGAGTGGCAAATCGGCTCAATAGCGCCCCTACAAAATTTCGGCGAAGCAGCCCTCGCAGTATGTTTGACCTAGATGTATGGAATTTGGGAGGAACATGTATCACATGTGGACTTAAATAAAAGTCTCTTGGGGCCATGCTCTAAACCCAACCGGAAGTCAGCCATTTTGAATTATTTATGAATTTCTAGTGTCGTTTATGTCATTTCCAGGTGCTGCACTTTAACGAACTCCTCCTAGGGAATTAATCAGATCAACTTCAAATTTGGTCGGTACAGTCTAAAGACCTTTGTGATGAAAAGTTACTCAAAGCTTGTTATTTCGTGAAAAGCTGTTGCTGTGGCGACACATTCTTCACCATGACAAATTAAGGTGTTTTTGAGAGGCTAGAAATACTCGCAACATAAGCAAACTTGGCATACACATTTAAAGCCCAAAATGTAGTTATATGATATGCTTTTATTGGTTCAGAGTGGCAAATCGTCTCAATAGCGCCCCCTACAATATTTCGACAAAGCAGCCCTCGCTGTACGTTTCACATAGATTTACAAAATTTGGTAGGCACATGTATCACATGTGGACTTAAAATAAAGTCTCTTGGGACCATGCTCTAAACCTAACCGGAAGTCAGCCATTTTGAATTTTGTATGAATTTCTTGTGTTTTTTTCCATTTCCAGGTGCTGTACTACGAACTCCTCCTAGGGAATTAATCCGGTCAGCTTAGAATTTGGTCAGAACAATCTAAAGACCTTAGTGATTAAAAGTTACTAAAAGCTTTAGGTTTCATCGAATGACATGGATATGGTGTGACGGCCATTTTACATGGTTCGCCATCATCCATCAAGCTGTTGTAACTCGACTGTACTTTGTCAAAACTGTCCCAAACTTGACATGCTTGTTGACTGTCATGGCTTTAGGACTTTTGCATGCCAATATTAACTCATTGTCATAGCGCCACCTACTGATCAGCACGGACGTAAGCAGGATTCTATAAATACAGCGGCCCAAACACTGACCTTATTGAAAGGGGTTGTGGGCACACCATGAGAAAAGAATGACTTCTCTGATCTAAATATGTGCAAACTAAGATGCTTGGAGAGCAAACGTTAGATAACAGTGGATTTTCAAACCATGCCAGTGGGCATTAGTATAAATGATCTGTCCAGAGCTTCTTCATGACAATCAGGTTAAATGTTATAATGAATGCTTCACACTACAATCTAAAGTTACAGAAGAACTTAAAATGAAATCAGTGTTAAATTAAAGTGTTCAAGTAACAGCAAATGGCACTACTGTTTTGTTAACTTTCATGTAAGTCCAAATACAATCAGCAGGACACTGCAGGGAGTTGAACCCCATCCCAGTAAACTGACAGTCTGTTATGTTACAAACACGGAAGCACATTCACACACATTCATTTTCTTAATGATCTTTAAAGGCTTACATTTATGATTGTATCGGAGGTACACTCTAAATATTTGAGGCTTAAGACCTGGCAACATGATCTTGCTACGCTGCTGGTCTACGCAGGAAATATCTCACTCGTGCACGCAGTGTATGACGGTCACAGAAATGCATGGCCAGAGTCCTGCCAGTACCCTCGACGTGCGTGAAGTTGCGAGGGCCCGGTCAATGCTGCTCGCAGCTTTAATTATTATTATTATTATTATTATTATTATTATTATTATCTCGAATGAAACGCCTTTTTGGGGGCTTTATCATGTCCCCAACACCCAAATATTTGGTGAGCATATCAGGACTGCGGGAAAATTTGATATTTTATGGGTCTAATGCTCGAGCATGACAAAATTGCTCGCTAGCACCCCCTAGCATTCTGACCGGCAACACCTTGCGGCGCCTCTCACCCAGTATGTCTGATTTACTTGAAATTCAACACACATGTCCAGCTCCGCCTACTCTACAAAAAAGCCAATCAGAACCCTAAGCTCCGCCTACCAAAAGTTTCCGCCATTTAGAATTTTTGTGAAAAACACATTTTGGCAAACTCCTCCTACACACTGGGTCTGATTGGTACCAAATTTGCTGTGGATCATTATTGGATCTATATAATCAGAAGCTAATTGATATGTCATTGTATTAAGAATATATGGACCAATGAACTTCATAGGGCGTGGCCTTCTACAGCAATATATACAGTATAACTTCAAAACCATATGGCTTATCGTCACAAAATTCGTAGCATATGTTCACATTGTGTCCTGTAACATGCCCTCAAATTTTCATTCCATATAACCACTAGGGGGCGATGCAGTAATACTCCCATTTCTTTGCATTTTTAGGCATTTTTCATCGTTTTCAGGCATTGCACTTTAACGAACTCCTCCCACAGAATTTATACGATCAACTTCAAATTTGGTCAAGATGATCTCAAGACATTAATGATGAAAAGTTACTAAAATGGTCTACTGACATTGAACGACCTTCGTTTTATGTGGCGCCCATGTCACGCACATTTCGTGCTGTTCGCCATGAAAGAGGAAGTTGTTGTAACTCCAAGGTACTTTATTCAATCTGCCCCAAAATTGTTATGCATGATGCTGGTCCAGGCCTGAGCACATTTCCATGGCAACATTTTCACAAAGTCATAGCGCCACCTACTGGCAAAAGGAAATGACAAGTTTTATACTTTGATGTACTCTGACTAGGACGTTGACCAGATCAGTCTCAAATTTGGTAAGCTAAACCATAAGACATTGATAATGCTTCATCGTGAAGATTGTGAGTTGTCGTTAAACGCTGTCATTCGCCATGAAAAATGAAGCTTATTTTTCTGTGACTGAGGATGCTCAACAAGCCTTGGAACTTTGCACAGGTGTCATAGGTGATGGAAATAAATATTTCATATGGCTTTTTGGCTTGACCCTTTCAAATTGCCTCGATAGCGCCCCCTACAAATATTCAAAATCGCAGCCCTAGCACTACGTTTGACCTACATGTATGGAATTTGGTAGGAACATGTATCACATGAAGACTTAAAAAAAACTGATAATGTGATAATGCTCTAAAATGAACAGGAAGTCGGCCATTTTGATTTTTGTGTGAATTTTCCCATGATTTCTAGTCGCTATACTTTAACGAACTCCTCCTAGAGACTTTGTCAGATCCTTTTCAAATTTGGTCAGTATAATCTAAAGACCTTTGCAATTAAAAGTTACTCAAAGCTTTACGTTTGATAGAGTGGCGTGGCCGTGACGTGGCGGCCATTGTAGGTGATTCGCTATTAAACAACAAGCTGATGTAACTCCACTGGACTTGCTCAAATATGTCCCAAACTTGCCATATTTGATAACAGTCATGGCCTGAGGATGTCTACAAGCCAATTTTCACTCAAAGTCATAGTGCCACCTACTGGCAACAGGAAGACAGCGTTATGTGACAAACTGAATCCGATTTATATGACATTTACATGATGTGGTGTATACTTGATGTAGAGCAACACAATGCATGTTTGCGCGTGTTCTCTAGCGCCACAAAGTGGACACAGGAACTGGTGGAATATTTGCACCACATAATTTCCAGCGTCACACAGTCCAAGCATTAAAAATATGTCTAACTTGTGGGCACGCTGTCCGATGGTCGCAGATATTTATGGCCGCTTCTGCCGGCGTCCCGCCAGTACCCCCGAGACGCGGGAAGGTGCGAGGGCCCGTTCATCGCTGCTCGCAGCTTTAATTGTTTGTAATCTGCCTGATGATGTTTGTCATCAGTTACAACAGAGTTCTCTTCATGTGGGTTTACAGCAGTGGTGGGCCGTCAGGGCCTGCAAGGCCTTCTCTGCTGGCCTAAACAGAATCACAAAGTTATATCTATTTTATAATTTAATAATTGTTCTTAAATACACTACATGTATTATAATTTATAAAAATATTTTTCCCATTATCTTATGTTCTCATTGCACAGCTACTGTCTTCCTCAGTTGCTCTGCTTCCAGTGCAGCTTGTTTTAAGTAGAGCTTTTATCCAATCAGATTTCACCTCTGTGTCTCTAGGTAAGAAGAGAGGCCTGAGGCCTGCAGACTCACAAGTGAATCCCTTTGCACTTTAAGTGAATGGGGACGATATTGTTGATTGTCATAGTCTTCAACCAATCAGATCTTTAGTTTGACATGTTGGGCGTATTCTTTGATGTGCCAGAGCCTGCTAGCTGGTCTACAAGTACGTGATTGGTCAGTGGGCTAGCCTGACATGTTGGGCGGTGACAATGCCAATATCTGCTGCCTCTGTCGAGCGGACATTTTCAGCCTCAAACACATTAAAACCTATTCAAGAAATACAACTGGGGAGGCTCGACTGTCTTCACTGGCGTCCATGAATCAAGAAGGACTTCTTACTGGAACTAAAACGCACGGATGAACTGAACAACAGTGAGATTAAACTCTTTATTAACAAAGAAAGGAGGAACAGCAGCTAAATAGTGAACAGCAGCTCTGGTAAGTTAAATGCGTTTGTTTTTACATCTGCAGTAGCTTTAATATGCTTGTTTTTATGAAGATTGGATTTTTGTTTGGTTTAATATGTGATAGGAACCGTTGTTAAGTCCAGTGTTGCTCTGGGGACATATTTAGCCGGTGCCAGTGTTGGCAACCTGGCGACTTTCTCGCTAAATCTGACGACTTTCTAAACCCTCATGGCGATTTTTTTTTTTTGTCAAAAGCTACTAGTGACAAATCTAGCGACTTGTTCTGGTGTTATTGGAGACTTTTGTGACGTTAAAGGACTACCGTTCTACAGTTACTCTCGTGAACGAGCAGCGGGTGCTGCCCCTCCGCCGCCCCAAAGCTCACAGGCGGTAACTCGCGCAGCAGTCCCAGCTGCAGTCAGAGCAGAGAGGAGACGCACTCCCGGCATATTCTCTGCAGATAGGTGTTGGCTTCATTTTTACACGAAACAAATAATAACAGCCGGGCTGGGAACCTTGAAGCAGCCGGGCTACAGCAGCAGAGACCACACCGGGTGCCACTCCTGTCAGCTAACAACAGGAAACTGAGGCTACAGGCTCACCAACATGTGACAACAGAATATTGAAAAACGTTGCCTGGTCTGATGAGTCTCCATTTCAGCTGCGACATTCAGATGGTAGGGTCAAAATGTGTTGTAAACAACATGAAAGCATGGATCCATCCTGCCTTGTATCAACGGTTCAGGCTGGTGGTGTAATGGTGGGGGGTATATTTTCTTGGCACACTTTGGGCCCCTTAGTACCAACTGAGCATTGTTTAAACGCCACGCTTACCTGAGTATTGTTGTTGACCATGTCCATCCCTTTATGACCACAGTGGACCATCTTCTGATGGCTATCTCCAGCAGGATAATGTACCATGTTACAAAGCTCAAGTCATCTCAAACTGCTCTCTTGAACATGACGATGACCTCCACAGTCACATGTTTTGGACCTTTGCACAAGGAGATTTTCTCAACCAGGACGTTTTGGAATTTGAATTCAATACCCCTGCTATAGTCCCCAGGAGGGGACTATTGGATTTCAGCCAATCACTGAGCTGATACTGGACTTTTGAAACACTTTGGACTTAAGAATCAGATCACTCGAAGCCTTCGGACAGATAACTAGCTTGGCTGGACTGTGCGGAGGAATTTGTTTGATCTCTGCTCCTAGAAACATATTCTATCGATAGAGTAATTCAGTTTGTAACTGTCTTAGCTTCTGTTAATTATTAAATACTTTTTTGATTATAATCCGTATCCAGCTGATTTTTGGTACGACTCTGCTGACGAAAGATAGCAGCAGCGGGAGACCATAGTTCAGGGAGAGGTTCTGGACTCAACACTATACAGTACTTATAAACAATAACTTAAAAAAGAGTTTTTACTGTACATATATACATGACAGCAGTCACTGATCTTGCCAAGGTTTTGTGTCTTCATGTATTGTAGTGTTCAGGCACATAAGTCAGTATGAAATGTATATATTTGTCATTAATTTCCCTCTAACCATTATGCAGTCAAGACACATGTCAGTAAGAAATAAACAAATTTGTTTTATTATTTTGATAATTTGGTAATCTATTTTTCTATTCAAGTTGTAAGAAATATACTGTAATCATTAAAGTCCAAATGTGCAGGGCCACAATTTGCCACTGGGTTTTACATTTATGGGCACTAGTTTGCGGTAACTTACTGTATATGCTTTTCCAAGTTAGATTTATTAGTTATCACTCTGGTCTGTTTCTTGTGCTGCTTTAAAGCTAGATATAATAACAGTTCGTCTTGTCTTCTTTAAAATGAACACAGTCATTGGCTATTATTTAAAATATCATAAAATAGTGAAAAATGTCCATCTCAATTTTCAAAGCCCAACAGTCCAGTATCCAAAGATATTCAGCAGGAAATCTTTGGAGAAGCTGGAACCAGATAATTTGACATTCTTAATGAATGGTAAATGGACCGTACTTGCATAGCGCTTTTCGAGTCTTCCAACCACTGAATGGAAATAATTAATTGATTACTGAAATGTTAGATTATTTTCTGGGACAACTAATCTATTAATCAACTAACCATTTCAGTACAAAGAAGAGACACAAGGTAAGACATAGCGGGTAAACAAACCTCATAGTTGCCAGCATCGTATTCCAGTTTGGCCAGAGAGGTGTGGTAGAGGTAGGGCATGTCTGTCCGTCGACTCAGGAACACAAGGACACTGGCTGAATGAGACAGAGGCCTCCAGTAAACCTCAATATGATTCCCCTGTGCAACGACACACAGTCACACACACCTCAATACAAATATGAGACTTTTTTTACAATGCTTAACTGTGACCTTGTTTGTTTACTGTAACTAAACGTATGCCTCAATAATGATGAGGACCTTTAACAGGCGTCTTCCCTGGATTCCCATGGAGTCCTGGTTTATGGCAATGGCCACTTTGTTTTGCAGGATGGCCCTTGCACAGTTGTCCAGGTTTCGGAGGTCATTAGACATGATGAGAGGTGCAGCCATTATAGTCCACAGAGCCATCTGAGAGCGAGCCTGGTCCACACTCAGACCAAAGTTTCCAATGATGAGCTGAGGAGAGATATCACAAGTATGGAGGCAATGAATATAGAGCAAGACTCCCACTCTTTTCCAGACGTCATTGTCCAGGACTTTTCCAGCAATGATCTAGCTGGTATGACAGACCGGCTTGGTGCCATACACTAATATGTTCTATGTTGAAATCTGATTTAAGAGACATGCAGTTAATAGCTATATCTTATGCTTATAGCTTATCTATGAAATAATCTCTTCCATGCTTAGAAATTATGACAAATTGAACATAAAGTAATATAATAAAACCTACCACAGTTAGCAGCCAACAGTGACTAATATTTACACTTAAAGGATAATGTAACTTACGGTATTTAGAGTTAACTGCATGTACTACTAGATAGATAGATGGGTCATTTATTAATACCGCGAGTGGCCTTTTTTGTCACTACAGCAGCAATTATGGTACAAGTAAAAATAACAGAGTACAAATTGTAAATATCAAATGCAAATATCAAATCCACAATATATATAATGAAATAGAATAATATTAAAATAGCTAACTAAACTGAACAGTAGTGCAAAGATTTAACCAAACAACAACAGTGTAACGGTGTTAAGTGATTGATCTGGCCAGAACTACTATATACTATACTACTATGTTCACAAAGTTTCCACAACATACCCCGAGAGCAGTTCAAAATACTCTCGTCCATAAACTACCATTTGAACATTAGCATGATCCTGAACATAACTTTTTCCTTTCAGATGCTAATCTTATTTGTTTTGGGGAGCTCTGATAGATAGCCTTGTAGTTCATTCATTCTCAGCAGAAGGTAAATAGGGGAATGTTGAAATAATAAAGAAACACAAGCATGTTCCAGGACATTTGACTTTTTCTCTCATTATCCATGTGTTTCAATGACTGTAAAATTGGTCAACTGTTTTTCAGGTTTTCCAGGATGCATGGGAACCCTGGTAAGAGGAAGAAGAGCTGAGAAGCAAGAGAGTGGGGTGCTCCTTCACATTACTGCCCAACAGCATCCACTCATTTGTGAAAGCAAACATCACAGTTTTGGAAAAGCTTGTTTTCTTCATCGACACTATGACACAATACTGTTGTTTCAGACTCATCCACCATTTTTGAAAAGCACCATCTGTATATTTGACACCAGAAACCTCAGAAACATAGCCCCTTGCTGCCAGAGGCTTATCTGTCGTCATACATATAGCTGATAAGTATGGAGATTGATAGGCAAGGAGGTCCTCAGAGCGCTTGAACCCTACTGTCAGCGCACACTTAATCAGACAAACATGGAGCTGGAGGTTGTGTTGAGCACAACAGCTTTGTGTGGTTAGAAGGCCTAAACAGTGGAAATGTTGTGTGGCTATTCTCACAGGGAAAGGATGACTTTAGCTAAACTCTGTCCAATAAACAAGCTACTGGTAAGTCAGACTTCTGCATACAAGTCATGCAATCTGACAGCATGAACACAATCAAACCAAATACAAAAATACCAGTGAAGAAAACGTATTAACTATGGTTTGGAATAGGGTAACCTTGGCTGTGAACGCACCTTGAGAGACAACAGTTAGGGTTCTGATTGCCTCTATGACCAGTTGTGTAATGTCGTATGGTACAGGATCAATAATAAAGACCCATCCATCATACCATGTCAGGGTCATTCCATCGTCCGGGCCCCGCGGCCGGCTGCAGATCATCCTGGTTGTTGGAGAACCACTCAATGATGCCTTGCACACTGTCCCATGAGTCCTGGATATCATAGTAATTCCTCCACAGGTGACAGATATCACCCAGAAAAGAATAGTTCACCTGGTAGGACCAAGGAAACAGACCTTAAGTCTGCGAACAAAGATTTTATGGACCTTTTTATGTGTATATGTATACATATATGTATGCATGAGTGTATGTATGTGCATGTGTACGTGTGTGTGTGTATATATGTTTGTGTGTATAATTATGTATGTATTTTTGTATGTGTGTATGTATGTTTGTTTATATGTGTGTATGTTGACTCTGATGGATGTGTAGGAACTAATACACATGCGTGCAGTCAAAATATCATTAGTGGACACAGGGGAAAAGTTATATTAATAATAATAGCTAAACAAAAGTAACAATATGGATGGAATAAGGATTGCAAGAACCTAATGAGTGATGACCAAGGGAAGTGGGGTTATGACAGAGGTGGACAGACTTTCCATCGAAATAAGTTTTTCCAGTTGCGATATGTGTGGTATTTGTGATGTTCACAGTCACGCCACCTTGTGGGAGGTACAATATATAGACAGGCAGTCAGCAAGACCGCATGAACAGTGTGTGTACGAGCGTCCGAATAAAAGCCTGTTGCAATACATCAAGTCGTTGTTCATCTGGTGCATAACTACACTACAGAAACATTACATTGGCGATGAGGAGTAAAAGGAAGGACTCAAAGAGTCGACACAGACACCGCGTTTTTCCAGAAAGAAAAAAGAGGGGAGAACTACGGACATGCAGATGAGTGTGGCTAGGCCAAGCTAGCTAAGCTAACACAGAAGCGTGGATGGTAGTCGGCACAACGCAGCAAGCATGGCAGGAAACACTGCTGCTCTCCCTCTTTTCGACACCGAAACTGACCCTGGCTCTGTCGGACCTCGCTGGAATAAATGGGTGCAAAGGTTTGAAAATTACACCACTGCAATGAACATTTGCGGAGATGCTAGGCTCAAAGCGTTATTGCTACATAAAGGAGGAGAACGAGTGCATGATAATTACGACACATTAGCAGTAGAAGATGACGAATATGCAGACACAGAGCGGAAGTTATCTGGAGAAAATGTGGACAGTTATCCCACTAGGCTGAGGATGTTAGCTAAGAACTGTGAATTTGCAAGTCTCGAGGCAGAGATTAAAACGTAAATCATACAAAGCTGTGCATCATCCATATGTACATACATATACATACATATATATATATATATATATATATA
>NW_022280105.1:476031-507742 GCF_004355925.1 Anarrhichthys ocellatus | reverse complement strand
GGGGGGGGGGGAACAGCTGGTGACGCAAACAGGAAGTCCTCTGTAGCGTAGACCGTCTGATTTCGGAGACCGCACCGTCTAGCCTTCGCGGCCCTCAAAGCATGTGGTCCATGTAGACCGCGAAGGCTGGGTCCTCCGAAGGATGCAGCCCCTGAATTGAGACACAGCTGGTGATTTCTTTCCAAAAGTGTTTCTGGTCTGCAGTGCCAGGCGGAGTGAACATAGCTAACCCTATTTTGTGTGCAGTGTGAACAGATCACATTTTAAATAGTTCTTTTGGCCAGTGTAGTGAATGCTGTGGAGTATCTTATACTGTTTGGGTTGTAGGTTGCCGTTTTAATCATGAACTATATGTTTTTGTAAACTTGGTTCCAGAAGTCGGCCTCAGGAGTGATTTTTCTTGATGGTATGGAGAGTGTTTTGTCAGACTGATATTATTCTATATACTGTGGAGAGGATTTTGGGGGGGAAAGGGATTTCTGAATTTTGAGGTTGAGGGAAGAAGATGTAGGTTGGTGGGTGGGCATAATGTAACATTTAGTTTAAACCAATGATTTTGGTTGCAGATATTTCAGAAATTGTTTGCTCCCAAAGTTCTGGACTAGGTGGAGGAATTAAAATAGCGTATTACGGAAATGTGTTTGAGATGTGTGATGCCTTTATTGGCCCATGTGTGGAAATTAAGTGGTTTCTTGTTACTTAGAAAATCAGTATTGTTTCAGATGGGAATAAAATTAGATGGTACTAAAGTGGCGAGTATGATTTTGTGGAATTTCCACCAGGCTGTCAGAGTTTTCCTATTGTAAATGTTTTGAAACAAGGATGGTGTTTAATAGATAATGATGAATCTGAAATGTGAATTTCTTTACAAACTCTTTGTTCTACATATAACTTTGTGTTTTCTGATTGATTGGGGTGGACCCATTTGAAAATTTATTGAAGTTTATTTGCCAAAGAGTAATGGAAAAAATGTCAGGCTTCGAGTCCTCCTTGTGTTTATAGTTTTTGCAGAGTGGCCAGTTTAATTCTTGAACCAGGTGAGGGTGTGTTGAGTAGGAATCATTGTGAAAATATTTCATGAAGTATTGGCATTTGTACAGCGGCTTATCTGCCCATAAGTGATAGTGGTAGGTTCATCCAGTGGAGCAGGTCGGTAAATCAGTAAATCCCACTGTGATGACCACAGTGGATTTTCCGCTGGTGCTGCACGCATTTGGGGTCCCCCTTTTGAGCTGATAGCACAAATCTCTCTCAAGACAGCACTACTCCTAGTCCTGACACCAGCTCAGAGAGACCTATGTGCACTTTCTGTCTTTTCCATTCGAGGGGATGGAAGTGCACCAATAGGTGAATAAATAAAGAACATAAAAGAAAATAACAATATTGGCATTAAAAATCCAAGTCCCAATGACTCATCAGCTGGTGTGAGGATGACACTCACGTTAGGGGGAAGGCCTCCAATATAGACAGGCCAACTACAGGAGTAGGCCATTGGTCTGCCTGTAGCATTCAAAGCCTTGGACATCAGAGGGTAACCTGTGCGACACATGAAAACACTTAATATAGCTTGTCCACCATCTCTTGTGGCTTATTGTACTTAAGAATTCTAGGTTTTCAATGATTTCATTCCATGCCATTTAGTTGGTTAGTATGATCTTACCCAGCATTTGTTCTACAGGATTTGAGGAACAGCCATCAAACTTCAGATAGTCTACCCCCCAACTAGCAAAGGTCTGGGCATCGATCTCGATTTTATCCAGTGTGGTGCCAGGGAATCCCATACATGTGTGAGTGCCCATGTCTGCATAGATGCCCAGCTTCAATCCACGGTCATGGATATACCTTGCCAGTTTTGCAATGCCCCCTGGGAACCTAGAGGGAAACAAGCACAAACTATTACTTTCCAAGGAGCTGATTCAACCATGACCCCTGATTATTGAGATGTTTCAGTCAAACAGGCCCCATTTGTACTTAAAGGGAAAATTCGCCATCTTTTATGTGGATGTCCAATCAGCGCTGATGGTAATTGTAGATCACTGAAGAAATAAATTCCCCCCCTGCGTGCTGCATTGACGGAGAAAGCTGATCCCTCCTGCTACAGAGCTGTACCGGCGTTGCCTACACGTACCAGGATGCATTGCTCGCGAGCAGTGATTTTGCTACTTTTGACAAATAAACAAAATAAACTCACAAAAACATCAGTCAAGGAAATATTCTTACATGTAAACCGAAAAATAAAACGGTACACCTTTTGAATTGAATTGTCTCTTTAACACTGAACTAAAACCTTTTATAACTCATCATAAACACACTTTATTTAAACTGGACGGAAACAAAATCAAATCACGAAAAACGTCTTGGTTACTGTTCCAACAAGCTGCCACTCTATTTGGTCTAAATAAATCTTTAATTCACTGAGTCGGATGTGAATTCATATACCAGCTGTACACGCTCTCTCTCTCTGCTGTCCAGCTGCCTGCTGAGTAGCTAGAACTCCTTCAGAGGAAGACCACGCAGTTAGAAAAATACAATGTTGATCTTGGTTGTCTGTTCCAGTTTATCTTTGGCATCCTGAGTAAGGTGTCCAGCACACCCCTGTCTGGAGGAAAACTGCCATGCATAGTAACGCACACACAGCCCTCTCTCTCTGGGTTTCATTGTTGTCACAAATGCTTTTCCAACAAGA
Organism: Anarrhichthys ocellatus; assembly: GCF_004355925.1. Taxonomy (NCBI): domain Eukaryota; kingdom Metazoa; phylum Chordata; class Actinopteri; order Perciformes; family Anarhichadidae; genus Anarrhichthys; species Anarrhichthys ocellatus. The sequence goes on along the minus strand of NW_022280105.1, from coordinate 505,056 downwards.
AAACCCATCTGCTAACATTTGGTCAACATACAGTTAGTTGTGTAAAATGAAAACAGACAGAGCACATGAGGAAATGTGTATCTGCTGCATCTGTGTCCATTTCCTTCAAAATGACTGACAGAGCATCCTTTCCCTGAGGATAGTGTGTCAAACTTGAATTTAGGACCCATGGCAAACATCTGATCTGTTTTATCTGTTCAATTTGATCTATTAAAACTGCATAGGCTGCAGCTGGGGATGGGAGGAGAACAATAGAAAGCAATGAAGGTTGGGGCAGTAGTACCAGCAAGAACTTCAAACTACTTTCACTCCTGATCAGAGAGCAAGTCAGTGTTTGCTCATGGCAGCACAGATTCTGAAGCGTCTCCATCAGCCATGATCCCAGCTGCAGCCTCAAGCGTCCTCGTCACAACAGATTTTGCAACTGCAGACGGTTTTCACACGATATACCAAACTTGGATAGGGGGAGATAAGCTTGAAAATCGGCAAATGTTCCTTTTAAGAAATCCTGACAGCTTCCGTTTTGGTTTTACCGCACTAGAGGAGCATCAGGGTGAGCCCCAGCAGACACAAGTCCAGAAGGTGGCATTATTCTGTAACACAGCAGCTCCCTACCAGGGGTTGAGACCAATAAATCGGAGGTCGCGAGCTGGATAAACTCCAAGCCAGACAATGACATGGACAGCAGCTGATTTGTTTCATACTACATTGGGTGTCTGCATACAGGAAAGTGGACACACAAGTTTGTCAGCACATACCTGTACAATTCCCCTCAGAACCTTGAGAAAAAGGCCATGGGGAGATGCACAAATGTATGCCACACAAACCTTCACAGATATGCAAACATGGGAAGTATAATTTGTCCTTGATAGGATAGGTTAGCAGAAATAAAAACATTTACACTTCGCACAATTACATTTATTTTTTCAGATGACTCATTAATGCGTTAGTTAGGGTTTTGTGTGCCTGTCCGCTCCCCTTCACAAATTGACATTTTTAACCAGTTTTACGACACATTTCACGCTACACTTTTTAGTTTGTTGTTGTGAATTGAATGTGCAAACATAAAAACGTGTATTTTAGTAAACAAAGTGCAAACATTTATTTGTTGAGAACAATGAATGTTTTAAAGCGTTTCATAGTGCAAATAATTTATCAAAAGCACAAACTGCACTAAACCATGTTGCTGTGAAGTAGCTCAAACATGCTCCTCTGTCATTGCGACCATGTGCCGGTCAGCTCTCTGAATGCACACACCACGACAACAGCAGTGAAGCAAAGAGTAGAGTGTTGCTTGCACAGACACTTCTATTCTTTGATGAAATACAAATGGTATCCCTTTTTTTGTATCGACCCCCCCACAACCACGTTCTCTTCCTAAAACTAAGTGTTGTTGTTGCCAAAACCTAACTTCCTTAGAAGACAGAAGTTTATTTTGAAAAGACACGCCGTCAACGTGACGTGCTAAACACAAGAGGGCTACAAAGAGCTCATAGTGCAGTGGCCATTTGTCGAATAAATCAAAATAAAACAAACAATAATCAAAGGCCACTGATGCACCGTGGTCGGTATTTTACGCAGGCAGAAGAGAGTGGATTGTCCATGCAGGATTCCCATTTTCTTATTTATTTAGTAAAGCAAACAAACAAAAACAACAAAGAAAACTGCTGTTGTGCTGGTAAAAACTATAAGCCCACCCCAGTGCATGCTGGTCCTATATGTCTACTCATATATACTGTATATAGCCACAGGTGCCCACAGTAATTACCCAAACAACAAGAAATAATATAACTAAACAAATTACTATTAAAGAGAAAAAACAATCTTAATATATCAAACATCTAGAATAATTAAACAATACTACTTATAAATTAAATAACAAAATACTAATATCTAATAAATAGCTCCAACACATAGTATGAAGCTTATTTTCACTGACCAAGCTGCGTTATATGACACATTGCTGTGAGAATGTGTTGCAATTGAATGAATGTTAATGGAACACAAAGTGAGACAAGTAGACCAACCTGGAGGGGTCAGGTTGTAATCTCCCATGTTCATCTCTCAGCAAGGACATCCAACAGTCATCTATGATCACATATTCATAGCCCAGCTCCTTCCAGCCATCTTCTGCCAGTCGGTCAGCTGTGTCTCTGAACAGGGCCTCGCTGTGGACGCGGTGGACAGAGGGAAGGAACACAGCTCGTCAGCCATGCATGAAACACATTGATATACTTTTTAAGTCCAGTTTTCTGCATCCTTCAACAAGATTTCAATTAAATATGGTGGAAAGTTAAGTCACTGGCCAAGGCCGCATTGATTTCTAAATATTTTCTATGAATAAAATAACATATTTAGGGGATTGCGTATTGGCTGTGAGCCTATTATCACACTAAACCCAAAACGTCTGTATAAATACTAAACTTCACCTCAGTAGTATGGAAGTAACTACCGGTGCCTCACACTTTCACTTTAAACGACATCAACAGCAAAATGATTGACTACGTTCATTTTGAAAGCTCTAAACCTATCTTACAAACCTTTCATTGCACTGTAGCCTGGCATGGACCTCATGTTCACACTCCTCAAGCTCTTAAGCATGAGGTTTGACTGAAAGCATGATTCATTGTTTCAGCTCCTTTCTACAGCAAGCATCCACAGCTCCCATCAAAACTACCTCATGGTGTGGTTTCCTACTCTGACACAGCCTCCTCTTTCTCTCTCCTCCAGCATCTGAGCGTATTGTCTTTGTTGATTGGTTTCAATCAGTCCCTTATCTTCTCAGTGATTAAACCTTCAATAGCTTTGCTCACAATATTCAGGGTAATTGAAATCACAGAAATTCCCAAACTGATTATACCTGATGCAGTTCTCCGGGTCATCTTTACAGTCAGTATCACAGCGAAAGCGTTCCCAGGCCATCCATCCCATCGGGGGAGTCTTCAGTAATCCGTTGTCTAGGGCAACAGTGAGTGAGATCAGGCCAAAGAGCTGAGTCACTAAGGGCCCCATTTCTAAAACGGAAGAAATGTGCAAATTAAAAATGTACTAAATATTTAGTCACATACACAAGCAGACATACAATGTGTTACTTTTGCCAAGGTGGTAAAGATCTACTCTCTTACAGTTTTTTGATAAATGGCAGTTTATTTTTACACTTCTGATTCCAACAATAGTGTGCATTGCCCAGAATTTTCAAAACTTACGTTACATGACACAGTAACTGCTTTTTTTGCAGACACTGACTGACATTGCAGCTACTTTTCCCCCCTCAACTGTTAGTTCCACTTGTCTCAGTGTTACATACAAACTGTGGCAGACCCTGCTCTACCACTGTGGCTCACTCAGAGGATCGGCAGTTCGATCCCCGGCTCCGCTATGTTGATGTGTCCTTGGGCAAGACACGTAAACCCAAGTTGCTCCTGTAGCTGTAACTAACTAACATTCACACACCGTAGGGGTGTGTGAATGTTAGTTAGTCCTGATGAGCAGGTGGCACCTTGCATGGTGTTATGCTGTCATCAGTGTATGAATGGGTGTGAATGAGTGAATGATGACATGTAGTGTTAAAGAGCTTTGAGTGGTCGGAAGACTAGAAAAGAGAAATACAAGTACAGTCTATTTACCATTTTCAATACAACTGATCATTCAGTCACTCCGCTTATACTAATTTCAACTGCTTTCAGATCTTACACTTGAAATGACACCAGGACTTTAAATTCTCAACTTCAACTGCTTTAGCTTAAATGCTTCAACTTCCTCAGTGAATTCATTAAAGACAATAAACTTGATATTGTTTGTCTCAACTTGTTCGTCTCAACTTAGCGTTAGCTCCCATAATTTCCAAAGGCTTCTCAAACGAAGATGTACATGTCCAGTACAGAAATGACGGGAGCCATTTGTGGACTGTCCATCACGAATACAAGATTCAATGCAAGAGTATGAATCTAAGATGCAGAAAAGAGAGAAGCGATATCTCAATCAAACCTCAACGATACTACCGGTAACATCAGCGTGTGTAGCTATTTATTGCGACGTCTTCGGTCAGTAGAGGCCACACTGTCAAAATTTCTTGTGAAATTTTCTAGTTATTATTATTACAAGTCCCTTATGACTTAAGACATTTTAATGTTCGCACCTGCACTTCTAGCTCAAGCAAGTACATTTTCTCTGTAAGTCTTTTTAGAATATGAAACCTTTTCAGTTTGCTCATTAGTGAGTCAGGCTAACATAAGTTACACACGTTAGTTTGAGGTCAACACAGCTGTTTCCATTGACGAGAGCTGCTAGTTTGTCTTGGTTTTTCAGTTGTCTCCTTTTTTTTTTGTCAGATTTATTAGGTGTTCTGCATAATTACCACAGCACTGTTAGCAGCCACTTTCAAATAAGTTCACTCTGTTTACAAGGAGACTCCACACACAGGGCATCATTAGACCTTTGTGAGATCACGTTGCCTGGACACTGCATGTATGGGTTTAACTCTCAAACACGCATGCTGAGAAGCAGGTCATATGCTGATCATGTTCATTTCAAAACAATTTAATGAGTTAAGTCAACTCTTAGCAGAACATTTATTCAACTTATGTCATAGCAGCTCAGGTTCATATGTTACTGAAGTGATGTGAAGATAAAAACTAAAATTCACTTAAATTTAAAGGTGCATAATTTGATATTCAGAGCAATACAATTGCCTCTCAACAGCTTTCAACACAGCAATGGCTGAGGTGGTGAATCGCAGCTAAAGGTGTTAATGCGCTAACAGTGCTGACAAAGGCTGGGTTCTACGCTTCCACAAGGACGCTGTCATTTGGGTCAGAGTTATCCGTGGTAGCCGCAGAGCGGTGGTACGAACATGCACTAAATGGCACACAGCCGGCCAGCTATGTCAGCACATCAAGGAGAAGCTGTGACAACAACACAGAGGGAGAGAGACTTCATTCTCTGCTCAGGTAGACTACTCCTCTATATCGTTACAGAGATCATAGTTGTTGGATGAGATATTAATGCTCTGAATGTCGTATAAATAGCCTTTAAGTTGATTTATCTTGAAATTAGGAAAACTCCTGAATGTGCCATACGTTTAAAATGAGATCAAATGAGTTTTTAAACTTCAATTAGGATTAATATGAGATTTGAAAGTGTTCTTAACATTTAGATCACCACGGGAAACACAGCTCTGTAGATAGAGCAGAAAGATGAAATGACTTTATAAGCAGCTCTTCAATAAGATGACACCATCCACCATATGTCTCGTTTCCTTATTACTACATGAAGAGTATATGATATCTTGGCAAGAGAAGAAATGTTACCACAGCAGCTCTGTGATACAGAGAACACTCAAGCAGCTGAGATCTGAGATCCTGTTTAGCTAAATACACACCATTAATAAGGTCTATTCAAGATCTTTACATTACTGAAAAGCCATTATTACAATTATGAAAATGACAGTCTCCTACCTGTTTACCTGAAACTTCAGCTTGCACACGGCTAGTCTGAACAGTCGGTGTCCGTTCTGTTAGTGCAGGCACATGACTGCCCTTCCTTCTTCCTGGACTTTCCCCTGAGCTGCAACGTCTATCTCTTCCTGTTAAGGTAAGCTGAGGTCATGTGACTGGCTGCTCTGTGTCATGTGATAAAACAGGAAACAGCTTGAAGAGGCAGAAAAGTGGTCTTTTGGTGACATGTGGTGTTGCATATTGGTTTTGTACATTTGTATTTAGTATTGTTTTTCATTGGACATTATTTTCACTCATATTTTTGCAGAGTATGATAATGGTGCTGCATTAATATCAGTGGTTTAGTGACTAATCATATAAGAAAATAACACATAGTGACCATATTGACCATGCTTTTAATTAACGTAAATGTATACATTTTGAGAAAACTGAGAAATAGTTGCATTGGGAACATGTGAAGAGAAATTGTTGAGTGGCTAATGATGAAGTTATTCATGTTCTCTCTAATCGAACGGCACCAGGGACACAGTATGAATTCCTTTGTACTTTTCTTTTCTTCACCTGTACCTGGAGGTTCACACACTGCTTAAGATGATAATGATATATTTGATCAATAGAGCAGTTTTCATAGTACTCAAAGACACTTACCACAAGTTCATATGATCATATAAAACACCACACTAATAATCTACATGAACAGGTTTGGGAGAGAGGGAGGAGGCACATATGGAGAAGGCTCTGTGGCCCCAGGTCCTGAGTGATGGAGACAAGAGGCTGGCATCAGTGGAGGCGGAGGTTATAGGAAGTGTGATGGTGGAGCAGGTCGGTGCGCTGGGGGGGTGGGGGCTGGTAATAGAGGTGGCCTGGTTATGGTGGGCTTTGTGAGTGAGGAGGACTTTGAACTGGATCCGTTGTGGGACGGGGCCAGTGGAGGTGGATGATGTGTCGTAAAGGTATCCATCCCTCTTAGGCCGATGTCAAGTCATAAACTGCCATTCATTTCAAAGAATTCCCATCCATGTTCCCTGAAGGTGCCTGAGAGAGACTGTGAACTCACATGGCTGTTTTATATGTAAAATACTGAAGCTAATGTGAGAAGTAATTTCGCTGTCAATCAAATTGAGCCTAATTCATTGTATAAGGAGAAGTGGCAGCCTTTACCAATGGAATAACGAATGGTTCTCTCAGGCATGCTTAAGGAAAAGGTTTAGTGGAACTGGACAACAGAAACTCATATCATGCATAGCATTCTCTTTATTCACGTATTATGACATTTGAGATGGAGCCTTCAAATGAAATCTGGAATGTGAAAATTTGAGGCAAATCTTTGCCTGGAAAGATAAACATTTTCAATTAAATCAATCAATCAATACACAGAGATATTATAATGCAATCGGCCCCTGGATACAGACATGTCAAAATACAGATCATCAAGCCATCAAAAGAAACTGTTATATATATTTTCTCAACTGTAGTAGGAAGCCGGAAGACCCGGAGAAGACCCATACTGACACAGGATGAACATATGTTGCTACACACCCAGAACCCTCTTGGTGTGAGGCAACAGTCCCCCCTCCCCAAGCCTCAATATAAAGACATTTATTCATTTACAACCCTTTTCTAAACTTTATTCAATTTCATCCTAGCATCCTTCATCCAGTCTTATTCCTTCTTTCAAGCTTTTTCTAAAGCATTTTCAACTGCTCCACTACACTTAGACTACGACATCTGGCTGGGTGTTGGTGACTAGACCTTCATTCAGGCCCACACAGGTGTATTTAGTTAAATCCCTAAGGGTGATTGGTGGATGGTATTTGTTTTACCTTTGCATTTACATGCTTGGATCTTATGTCACTAAGCTACCCTGATCTCCAGACCTGTGTCATATGACAGTATGTAGTGCTCTCAGTATGGCCTAAAAGAATAGATTTGGATTTTAGAATGGAACTGTTCATGAAGTGAAGGATTTTACAAGAATTAGCAAAAATGATTGGTACATAGAATAGAATATAGCTAAATATGAACCAGGTCAAAAATGTCTGGAGGTAAGCTTTAATGACCAGTCTGGTGTTATTCTTTATTTAAGTGCATCTGTCTCTCAATACTTTGTGACTTTGAAGGCTCTCAGTCCCAACTTCATTGGTTGCTACTAATGTAAATCTGTAAAAGTTTCAATATGGAAATAATCATCAGCTGCAGGAGGAAACAGTTTATTGGTCACTATTTTCATTTTCATCCATGGTGCTCTGGTATTTGTACAGCAGGTATGTGGGATTGAGTCAAAAGGAACTAGTGAAGGAACATGTCACTCAGTACAACAGTGCTGCTCACTGATGCGTTTTACTAGTTTTTAGACAACAATGGAGCTCTATGTCACAGAGGAAGAAGCTATAAGAAGAGGCTTTGATACACACATTAGTAGGACACTACATAGGATTTGTGATTGTAAGACAAATATTGAATACAACCACACTTATCCTTCAAAGTAGAGTCAGCAGGCAACTAGTGCAAATGACACACTGGCACCTCATAGTGCATTGACAACAGTTTTCACAGTAGGCCTATAGGATCATGAGTTGTGTTAAAATGGATTGGTCATAGCAAAGACATAGGCCACAGGCACTTGCAGGCCGATGTTGACAATATGCCATTTTCCCATTGCTAATGCTCCAATAACCAACCCTGCTACTGTTCCCAAAGTTCCTGGCCATGAGGACCACCTTCCAGCCACAGCTGCCGCTGCACCCACAGACACCCCTGCTGCCCCCACCACCCCCAGCAACGCCCCCGCTTTGCCCCCGTCTCCTAGCACAGGGGCTAAAAACTCCACCCCAGTCAGTAAACCCCCTGCCACTAAAGCTGCCCCAACTATGACTTTCACCTCTCCAGCTGCTCGCCTCACCAGCGGACCCCCCACTGCAGCCCCCAAACCCAACTCGCATAATTTTGCCGCAAAAAAAGCTGCGTTCAAAGCTTCCAGAGAGGATTGGTGGTTAATTTGAGCACGGACGTTTTCTCTGGACTGATTCTGCCCTGCTGCTCGCATCTTCATGGCAGTTGTTAGGACCATCTGACCGGCATGTAGGGTGAGCATGGCGATGACAAAGGTTGCAAGCATCCCCATGCATCCTATCAACATCCAGAACTTAAAGTCAGAAGATTTCAGGAGCAAATAGGCTATCAAAGCAACCAAAGCCAGAAGAACTATAAACACAGACTGGTGGCCTCCATAACCAAACACCCCAAACCCTGATGTTACTATGGCAACCACTGTCATTGGAATCCCTGAGAAAGCCAAGAAGTCCACATATTTGACCACCACTGTGTTGATCCAGTCTTGCATGGTTCTTTGCTCCATCTCTGCCTCTTCATTCTCCATTTTCCTCCTCTCTATCTCCCCTCTCTGCCTTCGCTCAGTGACCCATGTGGTCATGTGCTCCATCCCGCTGGCGCTGCCTCCCTTCTCCAGTGTCAGGATCCTCTGCTCTGTCTGCAGAGCCACCTTCTGCCTGTGCTGCAACTCTGTAATCTCTGTGTGTTTCTTCTTGCTGTCCCAGTCTTTAGATCCCAGAGTGCAACAGGCCTCTCCCTGCTTCCAGAGGAGCTTAAATACTAAGTGCAGAAGCGGTTTGAGCACGGCGAATATGCTCAGCGCCCACAGAAGACCCACCATGCCATAATTCTTCACAATCCATTCGATAGAGACCCCGAGCGTGGCTCCACTGACAGTGGTCCCGAAGGCCCCAGCGAGTCCTGCTGATGCCCACAGGCCTGTGTGAGAGGTACCACAGCTCTGCGTGCCCACAAACACTGAGGCTACAGCTGCTGCCAGAATCACACCAGCTACTACTGAAGTCATGGCCGTGGTCAGTGCTGTGGCTCCAATAAGGGTCCCCAGCCCCAGAGCACCCACTGTCCTGACTTCATCCTCCACTGGTTTCAGTGGACCGGCTGCAGTCATCACCGACAGGGTCTTGTCCACTGGGTCCTCTGTAGCTCCCAGTATGCAGCCTCCCACTGCTCCCAGTGCAAAGCCCACAGCTGCCTCCATTAAAGGGCTCCTAGCTCCTGAAACATGACAAGAACAAAACCATTCAGCACTGAGGAAGTTATTTCGTGTGATGTTGTAATAGTTACATAGAGCTTTGGTTACTTGGTTTCTTTTTTCTACGGTATTTTGATAACTTGTAGCAGGGTGTATTTTTTAATAGTCGCTTATCTACTTAATGTTTTTTTTAGTGCTGGGCAACGATTAAAATATGTAATCGCGATTAATCGCATGGATTTTTTGCGATTAATCGCGATTAATCGCATTGTTATGGCAAAGTTCAATAATGAATTCAAAAGTAGTGTATTGCGCACTTTTATTTTAAAAGTACTGCTATATGAACAGAAGGGCAATAACATTTGGTTCACGAGATGCAGGTAGCATGTTTTATACGTAATGTGAATATAATTCATACTTTGTTGGCATCTTATTCTGAAAACCGGATGTTCGTCTGAAGAAACCGGATGTTGTCTCACATTAATCTTTCCGCTAACTTTCAAAGTCCTTCGCTCGCTCCCGATCTGTGCCATTTAAATGCGTTTACCATGAATTTCAGCATATAGGTGCACTAAAATTACTGACTATAGGATGTTTGCTGGCTTTTATCCCACTGTTCTTGTCATCATCTTGTTATGTATATGTATTGTCTCTTGTCTTTCAATTTCAAAAAAAATAAAATATTATTATAATGTAAAAAAAAGCGTTAACGCGTGATAAAATAATTGTCGGCGTTAATTAATGAATGCGTTAACGCGAAATTAACGGGTTAACTTGCCCAGCACTAGTTTTTTTACTATTTTCTTTAGCATAATCAGGTGAAGTACGTATATTTCCTTTTGAACAGTTGCTGTTCAAAACTACATGATAATACATGAAATGTTAAACCTTTCAATGACTGGACAAAGATTTCATTTGAATAACAGAATTCCTCTTTCTTCATTCAAATGTACTCGTTAACCACTTAAATGACTTTCTAATGACATGTGTGAGTGAGTAAAGTCACGATGTGTAATGCATGACACGCCTGCAGAGACTCCCAACAGACTGGTTAGTCAGGTTCAGCCGGCAGAGACAACATGCTGCCCTGATTCCTATCTGTTGTGAATCCAACTCAGGACAGGGAGCGCTGTACTGGGTGAAGGAACTTGGTGCCTTTCAAGGGTTGGGAAAGTAGTCAAGTAACGCATCAAAAACAATGAGTGTCCAGCTTACTCTTAAAGGAAGGTCTTGGCATTAGTTGGCAGTGTGAAAAACATTCGTGGCACTCTGAATGCGAGTTACAATCTTTTATTACTTCTGAATGAGCAACAGGTTTCTACTCAACAAGTCTTCATCAGGGTATAAAGTGTGATGAGGGCAGTGTCATCAATAGGTCATGTGACCTGTGTCACATGGCATGAGAGTATGCCCCACGTAGCCCCTTAAAAGACATAGCAGTGAAAATATAATAATGAAAGTCATTGAAAATAAATGCACTCGAAGCATAATCCCAAGAGAAGGGTGCACTACTAATTGTATTTTGTTAAGCACAGTTTACAGAGGCATGAAATGCTTAGTCATTAACACAAATATGAATGAAATGTAGATTTAGTCAGTGGACATGTCTTTACCCAGTTTAGTCCGTGCCATGAGGTGGGCAGTGGACTGACGAATCCTCTTCCCCTGGAGGTTTGTCGGGCTCTCTCCAGACCTGTTCCTAAGTGAGTCGACAGAACCCTGTGAGGCACAAACTATGGCTGAAAGTGCTTCTTTCTCCCTGTTTATATGACAGCAGCCCATACAGGACACACCCACTATTGGTTTGTCCTTTCTGTATCCTTCCTCCAGGTGATCCTGTACGGAGGACTAAAGCTACCATCACAACACATGTATCAATGAAATAGTAGAAAAGAAAAAGATTAAAGCCTTAATTATCAAATACATGAGCAGGTTCATTTGAATATGAATAAATATGCACAGAAATATATAAAAATAGAAAAAAAAAAGAAAGAAATTACTTATTTTTGTGTGAATTTTTAAGAACTATAATCTATTTCCGTATTTCTTAACCCATATGTTAATGAGGTGGCAATCACTTTAGCACTGGTATCCTTCTGTAGAGAAAAATATGCATAGCTATAAAATAAATTCAGAAAAAAATGAACAAGGCAAGCGATATATAAGTAAATGTAAATATAAAATGTAAATGAATCAATATATAAACGAGTTTATACGGAATGCCATTTCATTCAATATTAGTTAAATAAATGCATACACGAATAAATAAATACACACGCCTATGAAAAAATTAATATGGCTATGAAATAAATCCTGAAATTAATAAATGAAGCAAAAGAAATACATAAATAAATGTTAATGTTTAAATTAGTCAATATTATTGAAATATATGTTTATTATTTAAAAAAGGACATATTTCAAAGGACAAATGTTTTATTCATTTCAGAATTTTACTTTATTTTCCACATTTATTCTTTTCAGCAGAATGTTATTTCCTAATGCCATATGTATTTCCTGGCCCTTTTTTTATGTAGGGACCAGTGGCGGGCCGTGCATTTTTTAGCTGGGCCTTCACTGCTGTCCTGCAGCTGAAACACAGCTACGGTTATTATTTGTTTCGTGTAAAAATGAAGCTCAACACCTATAAATACACTAACTGCAGAGAATATGCCGAGAGTGTGTCTCCTCTCTGCGCTGACTGCAGCTGGGACTGCTGCGTGAGAGTAACCTGTGAGTGCTTTGGGGCGGCGGAGGGGCTCACGGCAGCAACCGCTGCTCGTGCACGACAGTGCAGAACGTACGTGCTTTCATGTCGGAGTCAAAACACCACAAAAGTCTCCAACACCAGAAAAAGTCGCTAGATTTGTCGCTAGTAGCTTTTGACAAAAAAATGAGGGTTTGGAAAGTCGCCAGATTTAGCGAGAAAGTCGCCAAGTTGGCAACACTGGCACCGACTAAATATGTCCCCACAGCAACATTGGACATAACAATAGTTCCTATCACATATAAAACCCAACAAAAATCCATCTTCATAAAAATAAGTTGTACAAATAATAATATATAAACAAGCATATTAAAGCTACTGCAGATGTAAAAACAAAAGCATTTAACTTAACAGAGCTGCTGTTCACTATTTAAAGACAAAGTCCATCCTCCTTTCTTTGTTAATAAAGAGTTTAATCTCACTGTTGTTCAGTACATCCGTGTGTTTTAGTTCCAGTAAGAAGTCCTTCTCCATTCATGGACGCCAGTGAAGACAGTTGAGCCTCCCCAGTTGTATTTCTTGAATAGGTTTTAATGTGTTTGAGGCTGAAAATGTCCGCTCAACAGAGGCAGCAGATTTTGGGATTGTCCCCGCCCAACATGTCACGCTAGCCCACTGACCAATCACGTATGGCTTGGCCAGCTAGCAGGCTCTGACACGTCAAAGAATACGCCCAACATGTCAAACTAAAGATCTGATTGGTTGAACACTATGACAATCAACAACATCGTCCCCATTCACTTAAACTGCACATTGATGCACTTGTGAGTCTGCAGGCCTCGGGCCTCTGTTCTTACCTAGAGACACAGAGGTGAAATCTGATTGGATAAAAGCTCTACTTAAAACAAGTTGCACTGGAAGCAGAGCAACTGAGGAAGACAGGAGCTGTGCAATGAGAAAATAAGATAATGGGAAAACAAATTATAATATATGTATATTTATGAGAAATTATAAAATTATAAAATAGCTATAACTTTGTGATTCTGTCTAGGTCAGCCCTGACGGCCCACCACTGGTAGAGACTCCTCACTCAAAATGGAAGCTGAGTCATTTAACTCAGCTTCGAGGGATCCTTGAGCCCTGAACTCCGCCCACGGACTCAACGTTTATAGTTACTATTGGTTACTGTCAGCTGATCCATGATATCACCAAGTCAACAAAAGCCAGCGCAGCTGTTGTGTTCTCTCTTTTGTCTTCACCTTGGCTCTGTCCTCCATTCTACTGGATCTGTGACCAGAGCCTGGAAACGTGTATCGAAGTGTTCCTCTTCTATCAACAGCTGGTTGCTCTGGGACTGAGGGTCAGGCAGTGAAGTTTACAGGAGGAAGGGGAGAGGAGGGAGCTGAGAGGAGGAGCTGAGAGGAGGGAGGTGAGGGGAGGGAGGTGAGAGGAGGAGCTGAGAGGAGGGAGGTGAGGGGAGGGAGGTGAGAGGAGGAGCTGAGAGGAGGGAGGTGAGAGGAGGGAGGGGAGAGGAGGGAGCTGAGAGGAAGGAGCGTTTTGGTTTTCAAATTCCCTTTGTTGAACCATTGCAGGGAGACACCAGATCACTGTCACATCATCAGTTCAGCCTAAAATGAAATAAAACCCATCAACCAAACACTGGACATGCGGGTGATTGGTTGCTTATATCTTCCTCTATGTACTCAAACAGACAGATTTCTTGGAAAGTTTGATTTTTTAAATTTAGTACAAGGCTGCAGGTCTTGATCTCTCTCTCACATCAAATTTACTTTAAAATGAACACTTATTAAATCAAAGTTGACTATATGGGTCAATAAATGTGGTCAACAAACGTCTCTCCCTCGTGTCGCTGTTGTCTGTTCTGTCACTCGTAGCTCTGCTGGTGGCTGAAGTCCCTGTCCTACTGGAGAGCATTCTGTGTGGACTTCACAATTGTTGTGCAGAACAAAGTAAGCATGGATAAGAAAAGGAAAGTCCTCCGTTCTGTGTCAATCGCCCATCTCAAAGCCGCAAACTATGACTTCAGACGACCGCTCCAATAACAGCTGCTTCCTCCGCATGTCGGCAGAAGTAGAATTATAAAATGCAGAATCTAACTGCACAACAGCTGCTAGTATAGAAAACAAGGTCAGATATGCATGTAATCTGTCATCCATGTTGAATTAACCACTAGTCCATCGATAATCAAGGCTGGGTTTGTTTTCTTCCAGAAAAGGCTGACGAATCAGGGAAGGAAATGTCGTGACTGCTACAAACCGATCAAGAAGCGAACGTGGGTTTCTACGTAATCGCTTTCAAACTTAATGCGGTTCGACCTTTGCACACTACAAACCTAACCCTTACCCCGGCTTTCGGTAGCGTTTCTAAAGTCCTTCATTTTCAATGCTCTAAAACTCCAGAATAGTGTGGACGCTCAGTGTAAACGTAGCAAACGATATGCATATTAAAATGGAAACGTAGTAGTGTGGATGAGAGGGGTTATTAGCAAAACAGGCTCTGCACATGAGGACAACACATGTGTTTTTATGTTCCATCTTTAACCCTTAATGTTTCTGAGTAACTTGAATACACCAGGCTAAACACACGTGAGCCGTCTTCTTTGATTACCTTTTTGTTACGTCTCCATGCTTCTACTGGTGACCCTGTGTTTAACATTGGTTCCTTTTGGCAAAGTCTGCATCTACTGCTGACGAGCAGAAAGTGTTCATAAAGGGCTCAACATGTCAGTGAGAGATGATTTGACAGTGGGACAGAACTAAACCGTGTGTTCCTCAAAGTCCATGAGTGTGGAGGTTGTGTTTGGACGTATTCACACCATTTCAAGTCTGTACAGTCTCTCACACTCAATCATCTTCCATTCCCAGAGGGTTCAAAGCAGGGCCATTGGGATTACACTCCAACACAGTAGGTGGCGGTAATGCGCCTTAACGCCATAAAACCAAAGAAGTAGTGAAGGAACGTGTTGTAGCTGGACTCTACGGACACGTTTCATTGTAACTCCATGATGGCAGCGCTGATGAAAACACATGTGCAGTCTTCTGGTGAGTTTTTATACTCAGTTCACTATTGTTACCTCTGTAAAACACGACAAAGGTGTGGGCCACCTATTCCTAATCTCACAGACATACGTTGTCTAGCTAGCGGATGTTACTTTGTTCGGTGGCAGACGTTAATATGCTCCGTAGCTAGCTTAGCACTAGCTCTGTAGTCAGCTAACGTTACCTAGCTTTAACTAAAGCTGGAGAGCTCGACGATCTTCTGAATCCTCTACAAAGTGCAGCACTGTAGGGGAGCACTAACCTGTAACGGGAGGAAGAAAGTTAACGTTCAAGGGAAAACTCGCCAGCTTTTATGTTAATGTCCAATCAGTGCTCATGGTAAATGTAGTCCACTGAAGAACTACATCCCCAGTGCTGCTATACTGACCGAGAACGGTCATATTAAAAGTGAAACACTTCATTGAAAGTAATAGTTTAAACTGCCAAATGCAGAAAGGACAGCTGGTAATAAATCCCTGACTGAATGTGTAACCAATGCATTTATAATATCTGACTGTAGTAATGTGTGTATTCTGTTAAGTTACTGTGTTGCAGATGCATTGTTATATCCTAGGTTATTCTTTCATCTGACATAGAGCAAATAGAAAGTAAATGTCAGGACGCTGCCTTGCATCGCCTCCATTCCCCACAGCATAGATCACATGCTGTGAGAAGCTGACACACAGAAGTACACTTGCTGAGTCTTTCCACTGCTCCAACAATAAACTCTGGTTTGGTCAAAATACATCTTGAATTCCCGGAGTGAGATTTTAAAATATTCCCTCTGTATTTGCTGCAGCGGCTCGTTGGCGGCCGCCATTCCTTCTTCAGAGGCAGACAATAAAATTGGAAAAAAATACAATGACAACAGACATAATTAGCTCTATTAGACCTATTAAGCTATGCGATTGCCCGTTTTGAGTTTCCTGTGCTGTCATGATACCTGTATCCACAGAAACATTTAGACAATGGGTTTCCAAATGAAAGAGTTTTGCCTAGTTCTTCAAAATAACAGTCAAATTCTGAAGGGTTTTTGTGAGAAAGGAATATTGTACAGATGTTTGATCTCATATTTGTGGTGGACCATAAGTAATGTAAAAACATTTGTATTTGTGTCATTTAGGAGATGATGCACAGCCTCAAATTGGGGACCAGAGGGATTCTGAAGGAGGGAGCAATGATGAAGAGTCAGACGATGGAGCGAGTGATGGAGGAGATGGTGATGAAGGGAGTAATGGGGAGGAGGATGAGGAGGGAGCTGGGGAAGGAGGGAGTAATGGGGAGGAGGAGGATGAGGAGGAGGGAGATGGCAGTAACGCCAATGCTGGGTGGGCTGAGGCCATGGCGAAGATCCTGGGAAAGAAAACCCCCGAGAGCAGAACCAGCATCCTGGTGAAGAACAAAGAGCTGGACAAGATGAAGGAGAGAGAGAGACAGGAGCAGCTGGAGAGAAGGAAGCAGGTAACACTGGTGCTGTCTCATTCTTCATTGGTAGTCTGTCTTTATTCCCAGGAATACACTTCCAAACCATTTCCCGGGAAATCTAATGACGGTAAAAAGGGAAAACTAGTTCTGCTCTAGGCATAAACCAAACGGGTCTGGTACATACAGAATACAGGTATCATGACAGCGATACCGTAGTGCAGGGTCACTAATAGGCGGTCCGGACCCAGACGCTGTTGTATCCAGACCCTGGACCTAAAACCCATAGATATCAAATATGTGTATTCTGATAATCATCACCCTCGACTTGAGTGAGATATTCACACACAGAGAGAGAGTCAACAGTCGGAGAATAATGTGCGAGTCAGAAGTTATTTCACATGACGTTCTCCAAAAGAGAAGTGGTCAGAGAGACCAGAGTCTTTAACCAATAATGAACACTCTTATGGGATCATTCTTCCTACGGGCAGTTTAAAACCAGGATGTCTCATATGTTCAGAGACCGTGATGATTATTAAAAGCAGTAATGTGAAGCTCCACTAAGAGACAAAGAACTCTTTTGAGCAAACGTACCCACTCACATCTGAAATGAAGTCACAGATAATAAATCTAAGAGTCCAATATGATCAGAATCCTAACACATGAATTCATGCCCAACAATGAAGTTAACAGAGAGAATAGAGCTGAAACAAGATGCACATTTTTCAAAAACTTTCTGTTATGTAATCTATATTTTTAATCCAGCCCTTATCTTACTTGTAATGACGGAACATTTATTTATTAATAAAGTGCATTATGTATAAATCATCGCGTTCAATTTGAATTGTGACTATAAATATTGTTGAGATATTATTCAATTGAACTTTCTTTATTTATTTGATCAGACGGTCAGTTGTTGACTACATAGAGACGTTAATACAACCGTTGGCTACTTCGGTATATTTGGGACTGAATCCTAGTGTAAGTTCGATATTACTGTGATGTTCCGGACCTTTGCATGAGGAGCTTCTCTCTAACTGGATCTTGTTTAAGTCAGTTGAATTGAATACTCTTGCCTTCATGGCTGAAATACACCAAAGCCGTTGATGTACGTGAAGCTGACGGATTCTTTTCTATGAAGAGCAAGAGAGCCGGCCGCGCGTTGCATGATGAATGCAACACGGCCAGTTGACTGTAACTACATCACCATGACCCAACTTCAACTTTATGCAAACGAGGTCCATCCATCCAAGATGGCATGCTCCATCAAAAAGTCAAACTAGGCAGCGCTGACCAACAATACATCAATATTCTGATACTGCATGGCCCTTCTCTCCTCAAATGTATTCAGAAACGCATTTAAGTGAACTGTTGAGCTGTAAAATGAGTTTGTGACCCAGCCGACATGTTAAATAGTTGAGCCAGAACCAAGCCTAGCTCCCCTGCTGGACCGTTTGGGGTTCCGTCGCATCTTTCCGTTTGTTGGCATCCGGTCGGCTGCTAAACGGTACATTAACATGTGTTGATCAGCGCTGCCTAGTTTGCTCTCCATAAAAATGAATGGGATCCGTCAACTTCACATACGTCAACGGATTTGGTGTATTTCAGCCATTCTGCCATGGCGGGAGGTGGTGCTGTAAGATGGGTTCATATTGTCACTGGCAATGTCCTCATAACTGGCCACAAGGACGTCATCTACCAGGAATGTGCTCACATGTATTGGCTGGTGGACGTAGCACCATGCTGGATGAGCCTGGTTCAACCTTTCGCTGGACCACTCGGGCTGCTTTGCTCGCTGCTTTGGTTCCCCCAACGACCGAGAGCCTGCGGTGGGTCTAAATGCAGCCTAAGGGACAGCTGTGGGGGAAGATTTCAAGTTTAACTTGTGGAAATATTCACAGCAGCCCACTGCTCCCAATGCTTGTATCTTTGTGACCATAGCATATATGAATATACTGTATATATCATATTTTTTACAAGCTGTATGGAGGAACACTGCAGAAGTAGATGCAGTCCGGTGATTTTTGTGAGAAGTTGTCCAGCATGAACACTTGTTTGTGTCCATCAGGTTGACAAGAAGCGAGCATGGGAGATGATGTGCAGAGAGAAAGCTGACGTAGTGAAGGACCGCGACACTGAAAGAGCTCTGCAGAGAGTTGCTACCAGGTGACCACTCTTTTCTGTTAGGCTTTGTTTAAACATTCTCAACAAGTTTCATTCCTCATCCCAGTGTGTGTTTCTGTTCAGAGGCGTGGTGCAGCTGTTCAACGCTGTGAGGAAACACCAGAAAACCATCGATATCAAGGTGAAGGAAGTTGGTGGCTCAGAGAGGAAGAAGGCCAAGTTTCTTTCGTCCGTCTCCAAGAAAGACTTCATCGATGTGCTGAGAAGGACAGAGGGAGGCAGTGGAGCCAGCAGCAGGACTGAAGACACCGCTGTAAGTTCTCTCATCCATCAGTCTACTAGGAGGATGGATGAAATGATCTCAGGCAAATGGGCATGTTTCACAGCTGCTGCAGAGGAGTTGTCACTGTGATCTTTGACTCATCATGCATGTTGTACACCGAACCAGTGAGAGAGAAAAAACACACACTGGTGTTTGATTTTGCAGAATGGGTCGGTACTCTTCACTCTGTCCAACGAGCTGTGACTTCACTGAGTCACCTCATGGTGTCACTGTTGTCTCATGAAAGCATCATGAGACATGAGCAGAGCTACACTAAGGTGTGTGTGTGTGTGTGTGTGTGTGTGTGTGTGTGTGTGTGTGTGTGTGTGTGTGTGTAGGCGGTGGCAGCAGCAGCAGAGGAGCGGTCCTCCTGGAGTGTCCTCTCAGATGACTTCATGATGGGAGCCACCATGAAAGACTGGGACAAAGACAGTGACCGAGAGGAGGATGACACCGTCCGTACAGACTGAATGGACTGTGTACAGCAGGCTGTGACGCCTTCAGAAACATTCTGTGGAACAGAAACCCTGAACTGCAGAGAACAGCTGAACTTCAGGAAGTATGGACCTGCTTAAATCCAGTAGCAAGCCCGCCCCTTTGCCACTCTGTGAGACAAACCATGTGGAAACAGGATGACAGATGTTGGCTCTGGGGGAACTTGGAGGAGCTCCTCCATCATAGTATTGAATTATTGTAAACTCTGTAAATATGAATGTTTTGAATAAACAACCAATTGATGAAAGGCTGTCAGTGCTCTGTGGTGTCTCTGTCCATGTGGGCCTTACAGTTTAGTGTCAGGTGGGATGTGTTCATGGTCACAATGGAGAGGGGGAAGAATTCCAGCAACCCTTGACTCTTTGAATGAACATAAGGCATGTCAGGGTGCTGTCAACATCCACTTGAAAAAGTCTAAACCCTTTGACGCAGCGGTTCCAACCAATCCTGTGAACTGGTTACCAGGAAGTGTTTCTATTCCACACAGTCATTCCTTGATCAGGCTTTAAAACCTAATGAAATGAATGTGTTGAACACAGCCTGTAGATGTCTGTGTGACGGGTCGCAAACAGATGGACAGAAGACAAGAAGTATCCTGTGGGCACACACACACACACACTTGATTTATGGTTGGCTTAACTCTGGGATCTGGGATATCAGCAGACGTGCTCCTTTAAAGTGAGCAGCTGTTGTGTCCTGTAGACACTGACCCATGACTGGTGTCACATAGACTGCAGGGCTTCCTGTGGTCTGCGCTGGTGGCAAAACCCGTGGAATTCTGTGCGCAGGGAGTTGTGGGCGTAGTAGGGCGCGTCAGCCCGTCTGCACCACATTGGACGATTGTCTGTCATGGCAACACTGGTATGCTGTCTTTTATCTGGGCCCTGTTGATGGTCTGTCTGCTCAGAGACACCAGCACAGAGTGAAGCTTCAAACTGTGACTCTCACATGAAATATCAGAGCTAAACAGCCAGCTCAGCCGTCCTTTTCTTTAGATTGAGAAGGACGGTGGCCATTAACCTGTGTGTATCAGTGAGCCAGCTCTGTTCTGTAACGGGGCCCGAGGCTCCCAGCTGGGTTCATGTTAGCATGACTGATGGAGAAGAACACCTGGTGCAGTGAAGTGGACTCCTCACCGTGCGTCAGCTCTACTGTACCAGCTCCTCATTCCCTTCACCAGACACTGTAACCACTGCTAATGAAATCATTATTCACATCTATATAACAGTATATGTAATGGAACAACAAACAGTCCCATGACAACTGAGCAAACTCCACCTGCTGATGAAGACCGCATATTACAGTTAAAAGCTCTGGAACAAGTAAGCGGACCTTTTGTCAGTTACTGTAAAAATTGTGGCTGAGTCAAAGAAATCCAAGATTTTATTCCTCAGGAGACATCATGCTGTGCGTGGTAAAGACTCTTGGAAGTGTTGTACATCTGATGATCTGATGTACAACACGTCATGTCTGCTGCTCATTAGGACACACACACACCTGGATGCAGAGAGCCCAGAGTGGCCGGCTCCGGGCTTTTCGAACGGGTGTGAACGTAAACCATGCCGGCCCAGTGTGGAGCTGGTCCTGTCTGGTAATGTCCAACAGTCCACAAAGGCCACTTTCCTTGACCTCGATGGAAAACGTCATGAAGGAGAATTCATGAGGAGTTGGGAAAAGACAACCACGGTGCTGAGAGAATCCGACCTCACTTTCACTAAACTGCGTCATTATGATGAGACGGCTGTTACTATTGACGTCTGCTGTGATGAAAGTACAATATTACACAGATGGCAAACAAAAAAGGTATCATATACTTTGCCCTGTGCATTCTTTCTGAAGCTGACAATTCACTTATGTGCAACATCAATATCAATGTTTCCTATGTGCAATAATGAAAATTTAACTGTTCAGTTATATTTAGCTTTTCCACAGTTTCATTATTTATTATATCACTAGTTTTTTTTCTTTAAATTATACTTTTTTTTTGTTGCTCTGTCCCCTTTGCTGCTGGAAGACTTCACATGTCATAGAGCAACTAAATCCTGTCTCAGATAGATGACATGAGGTCTGCCTGTCAAACACTACAGCCAATCAGCATTCAACCTGACATGTTAGATCCTGTCACTGTGAGGAAGTGAGAAAGATCAGTCTGAGGCCCAATCCCAACCTCCACTCCCGTGAGGGTTTAGTTCTGTCCCACTGTCAAATCATCTCTAACTGACATGTTGAGCCCTTTATGAACACTTTCCGCTAGTCAGCAGTAGATGCAGACTTTGCCAAAAGGAACCAACGTTAAACACGGGGTCACCAGTGGAAACGTAACAAAAAGGTAATCAAAGAAGACGGCTCACGTGTGTTTAGCCTGGTGTATTCAAGTTACTCAGAAACATTAAGGGTTAAAGATGGAACATAAAAACACATGGAAGCAGACGCTGGAGAGGTTACCATCGCTGTGAGCTCTGCTAATGTTAGCAACACTGCCTCCACTACAGGCCGATGCCGTACCACCTGGAACACAACGTGACATCAACAGTTCAACAACCAGGAAGAGACATGAAAAAAAGCGTTAATAGAGACAGAAAAGTACAGTTTATTATGTGAAGTCTTTGTTTTGAATCCGCACACAACAAATCCGGCAGCCCCAGCAGCCTTCAGAGAGTAGAAAGTATAAAATAATACTCACAATTGTACATCATATTTTTTGTCAGTAAATCGAATGGCCTGGCTTTGCCCTGCCTCTGAATGGCTACGGGCATCTAAATGCTAACGAGCACTTTGAACTAGACGGGCGTGAGGACCCACGGCACCTCACGTTTTTGTTCCTGTATTCTGAAGGGAGGCTACCCGTTCCGGACATTGGTAGTTTTTATTTTTATTTTATTTTATTTTACAATTTTTGTATGTTTTTTCATCATTACATTTTCTGGCTTGTTAGTTTGGAGCTAGTTTGCGGCAGGCTTCATTCGGCTTCAGCTCCAAACACCCTCATTGCCCATTTTTGGATTGGCCGGGTTTTCGGTTGTGTCCTCACTGCCAAGATGAAGACGGCCAGAGCCGTCCCACTTTGAGCTCCCCATTGGCTCTTTAGAAGCCTGTGGGTGACGTCACGGAGGCTGAGTCATGTTTATACAGTCTGGTGACGGTTTATACCTCTTTATTGTGCATTCAATACTAAGCTATTCAAATAATACACAGGTTCATATATTCATGTTTTTATTTTAAACATGTGCAAGGTACAGTGAGTAGGGAGGCCGTGCCACTGCCATTTATAAACATACCTTGTCAGCTGATACCAATGCCAATATCACCATTGTCTGTCAATTGCATGATAATCATGCATACAAGCTATTCAAATTGATGTTTTCATTTTAAACATAAATGTGGAAACGAAAAATGTGTGATGGCCTATTAGTGCCACTGCCATGCATAAAGATACCTGTTATCTTTCATACAATACTGAACTATTAAAATAATGGACAGATTCATGTTTAGAGAAAGAAAATTTAATTGTCTAATCAACCAAAACATTTCACGGACCCCCTAGGGGCCGCGAACCCCCTGTTGAAGACCTCTGTTCTACAGGCGAGCGCCGGCGCGAGCACTACTCCTCCAAGACCCGTTTGAGAGGAGAACTTTGGCGGAGAAACTGCAGTGAACGAGCTGATCCCAGATCAGCCTGACCTCACAATCAGACAGCAGACTAGCGGGAACTTATTTAGCTTTTTAAAACAACGGGGACAGATCCAGCACGGACAGCTAGGGAGTGAGAGACATGAAGCACCTGCTGAGACATGATATATAGTTATAAATAAATAATTATATATATGTGTGTGTTTTATATTATACTGAATATTATTATATGATATATATATATATATATTATTACATTATTATATGATATATATATATTATATTATACTGAATATTATTATGATATATATATTATTACATCATTATATGATATATATATATTATATTATACTGAATATTATTATATGATATATATATATTATTATATGATATATATATTAGTATATTATACAGAATGTTATTATATGATATAAATATTATTATATTATTCAGAATATTATTACATGATATATATATATATTAGTATATGATTTATATATTATATTATTATATGATATAAATATTATATTATACTGAATATTATTATATGATATATATATTATTATATTATTATATGATATATATATTATTATATGATATATATATTATTATATTATACTGAATATTATTATATGATATATATATTAGTATATTATACAGAATATTATTATATTATACTGAATATTATTATATGATATATATATTAGTATATTATACAGAATATTATATGATATATATATTATTATATTATACTGAATATTATTATATGATATATATATTAGTATATTATACTGAATATTATATTATACTGAATATTATTATATGATATATATATTAGTATATTTTACAGAATGTTATTATATGATATATATATTATTATATTATACTGAATATTATTATATGATATATATATTAGTATATTATACAGAATATTATTATATTATACTGAATATTATTATATGATATATATATTAGTATATTATACAGAATGTTATTATATGATATATATATTATTATATTATACTGAATATTATTATATGATATATATATTATTATATGATTTATATATTATTATATGATATAAATATTATTATATTATACAGAATATTATTACATGATATATATATTATTATATGATATATATATTATTATATGATATATATATATATTATTATATTATACTGAATATTATTATATGATATATATATTATTATATTATACTGAATATTATTATATGATATATATATTATTATATTATACTGAATATTATTATATGATATATATATATTATACTGAATTGCCTGTGAGGGTGACTAAAATAAGATGTCCTGACATGTTTATCAAAGTATTATTTACTGCTTTTGTTCGTGTTGGAATAAATGTTAAATATTTAACTGCAAAGTAGTAACGCGTGTTTGATAACTTGATTTTTTTTGCATTAAATCATTCTGGGATGTTTGCTGAAATTGATTGGATGTGGCACAGCCCTACAGAGAACATGTTCCACCAGCCGCCACTGAGTGACAGTATACCTAAAGTGCACTAATCACGTGATGAAACCATGGCGCGTATGCAGGCAGCATTACTGAACCACAATAGCTCAGTCTGTACACAACAAACACATGTGACATTCTGAGTGCGGAGCACGGCAAGCTTCCAACACCTGCAGAAAAATGGAACTGGAATTGGACACCAATGTGACGCAGAGAGGAACTCGACAGAGAACTTGCGCAGACCGGCTTTAGGACCCAGCGTAAACACATAACGCAGCAGGGGCCAACGGGCCATTCGCCGCTGCAGAGCTGTCCCAATGGGCACAGTGAGCGCTCCTATTCACAACAAACCGTCTGATAATGTGGATTTGAAGGTTCCCCTTCTCCGACAGTGAAGACTGCAGACCAGAGGGGGAGCACGTGGAACTTTCGTCCCGTATGATTCTCCTATAAAGCAGCCGCTGCTGTCCGCTTGGCACGAGCCGTCCCCCAACTAGATGGGTTGAGGGAGACGCGTAAAAGCGCTATGCAGTCACACCGAAGCCAAACTCCGAGCTGTTTGTGAGCTACTTGTGAAGGAGGACTCCCTCATCGTGAAATCACAACTTTGTAAGGATTTCTGATTTCAGCGCGTCAGAAAACCTTGAAAACGTTCCCACGCTGCGTCCCCGCTGATCTTCGGGACCGCGTTTGAGTTCGGATGATTATAGACCGACTGTGTACCGTGTGGGGAGTGAACGCGATGGAGGTGAGCTCGGTCCTGTCTTCAGCTGCCCTGTTTCCACCCAGACGTCTGCTGCACCGACACTGCCAGCGATAGTAGCGGCTTCTCCTTCTGTCCACACAGTTGAATGGATTTTCAGGTACACTTTACTGAAACGGGGGAATTTGAACCATACGCTCTACAAGTAGCTGTTCGGGGCCACTCGGCTCGTGGTCATACATGATATTGGGCTCAGAAATGAGTCTGCCTGGCGGAGTTTAAATCACTTCGGTGAATATTTTCCTACATTGTTTTTTTTATTTGGTATTGGAAGCCGTCGGAAGAGAAGATGAACCTGTGTGTCGTCAGTCTTCTCCTCACTCTGGATCTAGCCGCCGTGGCGCTCAGTCTGTCCACATGCAGCACGCTGGACATGGACCAGTTCAAGAAGAAGCGCATCGAGGCCATCCGAGGGCAGATCCTGAGCAAGCTGAAGCTCACCAGTCCCCCTGAGGACTTCCCCGAGCCCGAGGACGTGTCTCGGGACATCGTGGCCATTTACAACAGCACCCGCGACCTGCTGCAGGAGAAGGCGAACGAGCGCGCGGCGACGTGCGAGCGGCAGCGGAGCGAGGAGGAGTACTACGCCAAGGAGGTGCACAAGGTCGACATGCAGCCTTTCTACCCAGCAGAGAGTAAGCGTTTGTGTGTCTGCGCGTGCATGTCTGCGTGCATGTGATCCCACTGATGTTACTTGAGTGAGAAGTTGAAACACCTCGAGTCTTTGTGATTGTTTTGGAACATTCTTGTGGATGAGCGCGTGTCCTCCTCTAGCTCTCTGACGTCACTGCTCCAGCAGAATATCCAGCAGATAGCTGAGGACCAAGGAGGTCATCTCTGTCTGTGCCCTTCTACTTCACTCATGGTACAACTTACTGTCTGCCTCCACCCCACCCACTGCAAGTACTTACTAACATTAGAACCCCTGTGAATGGGTGTGTGGGTCACCTAGAGTACTGGTTCTGAAAGTACTGGTGCGTCTCTAAATGTAGTTCTGGTGCTGGCGTCCTGACTAGCAAAGGGTTTTGTTAGTCGTTAGACACCTTTGACTCAGTGAAGAATGGCTCCCTTGTGTCCTCATGGGAGTCATTCAGAGTTATAGTTCTCACCCAGCTAAAGTCCATCTAGCCAGCAGTCACGCTGGCGTGTGAGCGGAGTAGCTGTTTAGGATTCGCTCTCAGTGTAACTTCAGATCATCTCCCGCTCCGATTAAATCCTCTTGGTGGAAATATTCCTGAATCTGCTGAGACACATTCCACCCCCATGTGTCCTTGTTAGCTGTCTGTATTATGTGTAGATGTTCAGTGTTATTGGTCTTTGTTCTTGCACAAAGATTTTCACGTGTAAAATTGGTGGAGCACCCTATTATGTATTGGCATGAGCGTATGGAGGAGCTCACAACCATGCCCAGCCAACTGATTTCCAACATTCTCACCAACTGAACTAAAATGCATGCTGACACCTCAAAGGATGAGATAGAAATAATAGACATGTGGTGTGTTGATCTGCTAAAATCAGTAGTTTCATGTCTGAATCACAGACAACCAGAGACTGTATGTCAGAAGTGGACGTAGTCACCGTGACGTCATCCATTGGTTTGTTGACTAACACCAAAGCAGTTTTGAAGCCTTGAGTTCGGCATTGTGTCCGACACCATCTTGGCTCTTTGCAACCAGTGAGCAGAAGTGACCATATATGGACTGAGGAGGAGTGACGTAGAGACACCTTATACGTCTCTGGTAGAGACCTGTCAATCACTGTGTAGCCCCGCCCTAAAGCATCCCCTGCTTTATGGTCTGTTTGACTCTAAATGGACCATAACTTACTAAATGAACATCATGCTGTATTGAAGAAGACTTGAAACTAGAGATTGAGGCCATCAACTCATGTTTACAATGTTTACTGAGGTAATAAATCAAGAGAGAAGTAGAGTCATTTTCTCATAGACTTCGATACAACCAGAGGAGTCGCCCCCTGGTGGACACTAGAGAGAATGCAGCTTTAAGACTCTTCATTTTTCAGAACCAGACATTGCCTCCTGAAGACAACATGCAGTTTGCAGAGGAAGCTAAGTTTGAGTCATAACCCTTCAAGCGGAAGGCGTGGGTTCTCTTCTCTGCTGTTCTGTAGCTGACCCTGACCTTTGACCTCCCATTTGGAGAATATTGATTCCTCCTTCAGCGGATCAAAGAGACATCAGAAGAGAGGCATGGCTATAGAAACAAAATAATCATATTAAATGAAACTGCAGAGCTATTAACCCCAATATGGCTTTCCCATTCCCATCAGAAATGTGAGCACATGAGCTGAAGCAAAAATAAATTAGCAGGACATTTTGTATGCCCTGAGGTGTATTTTGCATTAAATGTTATCTGTGGCCCTGCCTCTTGCGTAAATACTTTGAATATGAATAGATGTGGCCCGATGCCAAGTGCAGTCAGCAAAGCATTTACAGGGTATAAATAATACTGAGTCAACACACAGGGAGGAAAGATTCCCATTCATGTGAACTGGTGACACTGGCCAGGTCCTCACATCTGGAGGCCAATGCTGACAGGAGGGAGATCAAGCAGTGAGCCCCTCAGCTGATAGGCTCTATTTATTTAGTATCAGCCTTGTTTGGTTGGGTGCCAGGATATCCTCAGAGGCAGCAATGTGGGGCACATGGGCCTGAAAGCCTCACAAACAGGCTGGGCAGTGGAATGAGGTAGGTGGGGGGTGAGGGGGTTGGAGACACTGTGCCTGGTCTCACAGTGGTTTATTTAAACCCAGTTAACTGTGGGGCTTTTTGTGTATCCCCTGCCTGCCACTCACAGCATGACAAGTTCCAGCAGGAGAGATGCTAAGTTGGTGGCTAATAACTTTTAAGGTCTGTTTGGAAATTGATTACAGAAACTGGAAAAACATGGATATTTACCAGGCAGGAAAGGTCTAATGAGAAATGGTATACATTGCATCATGGGAAATGTAGGAACCTGCATTTTTTAGGCTCAAGATAAGTCAAGATATTTTGACCAATCTTGTTTTTATCAAACGCTTGTGAGTCCACAACTTTATGGAAGTGAAGCACTAAATCACCTCTTTGATCACGTGGTTCTCCCTGAAGAACTACACTGCACTGTCCATCAGTTTGACATGAGACACATCACTCCACAAAAGTTACCAGATAATATTATAAGATAAGATGGAACGTTATTAATCTTAAAGGAAATTATAAATATACACACATACAAACAATAGAGTAATAAAGACAAACAAATATAAACTGTAGAGTAATAAATACAAACACATAATGAATAGAGTAATAACTATAAACACATCAATATAGTAACTCTAAACACATTATCAATAGAGTAATAACTATAAACACATCAATAGAGTAATAACTATAAACACATTAACAATAGAGTAACAACTATACACACATTAACAATAGAGTAATAACTATACACACATTAACAATATAGTAATAACTATAAACACATTAACAATGGAGTAATAACTATAAACAC
>NW_022280105.1:474997-476021 GCF_004355925.1 Anarrhichthys ocellatus | reverse complement strand
AGAGTAATAACTATAAACACATTATCAATATAGTAATAACTATGAAAACAATAGAGTAATAACTATAAACACATTAACAATAGAGTAATAACTTTACACACATTAACAATAGAGTAATAACTATTAACACATTAACAATAGAGTAATAACTATAAACACATTAACAATAGAGTAATAACTATACACACATTAACAATAGAGTAATAACTATAAACACATTATCAATATAGTAATAACTAAACACATCAATAGAGTAATAACTATAAACACTAACAATAGAGTAATAACTAAACACATTATCAATAGAGTAATAACTATGAAAACATTAACAATAGAGTAATAACTATAAACACATTATCAATAGAGTAATAACTATAAACACATTATCAATATAGTAATAACTATGAAAACATTAACAATAGAGTAATAACTATAAACACATTATCAATATAGTAATAACTATAAACACAACAATAGAGTAATAACTAAACACATTAACAATAGAGTAATAACTATACACACATAAACAATAGAGTAATAACTATACACACATAAACAATAGAGTAATAACTATAAACACATTAACAATAGAGTAATAACTATACACACATTAACAATAGAGTAATAACTACAAACACTAACAATAGAGTAATAACTATGAACACATTATCGATATAGTAATAACTATGAAAACATTAACAATAGAGTAATAACTATAAACACATTATCAATATAGTAATAACTCTAAACACATTATCAATAGAGTAATAACTATAAACACATTATCAATAGAGTAATAACTATAAACACATTAAAAATAGAGTAATAACTATAAACACATTAACAATAGAGTAATAACTATAAACACATTATCAATATAGTAATAACTATGAAAACATTAACAATAGAGTAATAACTATAAACACATTATCAATATAGTAATAACTATAAACAACAATAGAGTAATAACTATAAACACATTAACAATAGAGTAATAACTATAAACACATTAACAATAGAGTAA
>NW_022280105.1:453584-474987 GCF_004355925.1 Anarrhichthys ocellatus | reverse complement strand
ATAACTATACACACATTAACAATAGAGTAATAACTATACACACATTAACAGTATAGTTAGAGACTGAAGCAGTTTTTCTTACCACATCTTGCTTTCATCGCACTTTGCTTCAATATCACCGTTGGTGTTTTTCCTTTTCGGGGTTGCTCAAAGTGGAACACTAATCTCACTGTTCGAAAACATGCACATTTACACAGATATTTGCACTTCAAACTTTTCAATTTCACTTCAAAATGTGGTGCTTTGCAGGACCTCGTAGACAGAAAGCAGTGATGCTAGTGTTTACTCGTGTATCACTTGAACTGCTCCTTGTATATGTATAAATGTATGTAAAGACTCTAGTAGTGTGGGCTGCTTGACACTGTGCCTCCCTGTTGGAGTGGACAGGATGCCCATATGTCTTTGGAGTGCTATAGAGTTTCAGCTTCCTCCACAGCAGCCTGTGGACATGCTGACCCTCCACTGCTGCATCTGCTCTGACTGGATGTCTACACAAGTGACTACTTTCCCATTTATATTTACATTTCAAAAGGATGGAAGGATTTCACTGTGTATTTTTGTATAATTGAAAAGACAACAACCATGTAGTGTCATGTACTGAGGAGTCTGACTGAGACAGCTGAGGTTTTGTGTTCGTAGTTTGTAAGCCAATCTCCTACATGACAAGGTTTATAACTATTGTTATCTGCAATACATCATCTTACATCATCATCATCATCATCATCATTATTGAATAATTCAGTTGGGGCGACTGTGGCTCAGTGGTAGAGCAGGGTTATCCCTCAATCAGAGGATCAGCAGTTCGATCCCCATGTCGATGTGTCCTCGGGCAAGACACTTTACCCCAAATTGCTATGAACAGGTATGTATGTTAGATAGTCCTGATAGCACCTTGCATGGTAGCTTCTGCCATCAGTGTATGGATGGCTGTGAATGGGTGAATGATGACATGTAGTGTTAAAGAGCTTTGAGTGCTCGAGGCAAGAAAAGAACTATACAGGTACAGTCCATTTACCATTTAATGCAACGAATATGTTTATTCTGAACTGCAAAACAGTGAAAAAGTAGTAGTGGAAGTAGTAATGTTTATATTATATAGTGCAGCGTAAAGTGAGGGTGTGATGGTCGTACTGGCATGTATGAATGAATGTTGGCATTCAGCACCAATGCTTCACATTCCATCTCATACCAATTGTATTATTGAAGCATGACCACCATCTTTCACTAACTTTAATTAAATGTTTTTATTGACCTAATCCTTGGAATTCACTGAACACAATTTGGATTGAGCAGCATTGTATAGTAGTGATGTAGGAGCAATCTTCTTTTTAATGCTGTGGCGTCCGTCCGGTCCATTCTCGTGAAAGTGATATCTTAAGAGTGCTGTAAACGGTTTATTGCCAAGTAAGTACAAGAAATTTGGAAGTATGGTAAATGGACTGTACTTGTATTTCTCTTTTCTAGTCTTCCGACCACTCAAAGCACTCTAACACTACACGTCATTATTCACCCATTCACACCCATTTATACACTGATGACAGGGCTACCATGCAAGGTGCCACCTGACCATCAGGACTCTAACTAACCATTCATACACATTCACACACCGTAGTAACAGCAATAACACAGCAATTTGGGGTTAAGTGTCTTGCTCAAAGACACATGGACATGGACTAGCGGAGCCGGGAATCGAACCGTCGATCCGTTGATTGAAGGACGACCCTGCTCTACCATTGAGTCACAGTCGCCCCATAATAATGAACATAGTGCAATAAATTTAAATTTAAATCAAAAAATGTACAATAGAATATCTGTGTTTTGTAAGTGTACAGTTGTGCAGGGATGTGTAAATAATTGTTCAGGGGATCTGAGAGTCAGTGAGGGACCCGGGCCGTGTTGATTAGGGAAACATTTTTGTGTTTTGAGGTTTTGGTCCTGATGGACCTCAGCCTCCTGCCAGAGGGAAGTGACTCAAAAAGCTTGTGTCCGATGCTGATGGTCTGAAAGTCAAAGATGTGTTTCCACAGCTTCAGATGCTGCTTCCTGTCAGACAGGAAGTCTGTTAACCACTTGCAGGTGTAGTCGGGCACATGCAACTGGGAGAGCATCAGAGACGGGATGATGATGAAGTCCACAAACAGGATCCTGGCGTAGGTTCCTGAGGAGTCCAGGTGCTAGAGGAGGAATTGCAGGGCCACGTTGGTCAGGGCCACGGGCCTGTGATTCAGTTTTTTTGGGGACGGGGATGATGGTGGAAGCCTTAAAGCAGGCTGGTACGTGGCATGTCTCCCAGTGTGGGTTTGTGAGGGGTTTGGCACAAACGTCCACTTCGACTCAAGGAAAAACACGTTTTGGGCCATAACTCAAAAATGTATATGCTAATTATGACAATTTCACACAAATATCTGATAAAATGATTAAGTGATGCCATTTTGGACAGACATAGATGTAAACTGCAACTTGACTAGTTGACGGGCGGCATACAACCACAATGCCGCAATTCTAGTTTCATCTTTTTTGGAGGAAAGATCGAGAAACGGCAGTGCTATCTTGGGATTTGCGTGCTGCCTGGATTTTTCACCTGTGCTTTAAGTTGATCAGTTCAATGCACAACCAATGGAATGATAGCTGACCATGACATCATCTGAAAGCAGCTATGGACAAGAAGGAGGAAAAAGGTTTCATATACCGCCCCCTTCTTAATTGTCAGCTTCTTTCCTGTCTTGTTCTTCCTTTCTGTCACACTGAAATGCACAAACAGTCTTTGCAAAGCTTCCTTTGTGCTTCTGTCCTGCTACCTGCTGCATGATGCCTCTGCACTGTGCTCTGCCTTCGATCATGTGTAGAGGGCCTCAACAAGTGCAACACATTGGAAGTAAACATCTTTCACACACTGTTTGTTCATTAACCTTCCAGATAGCATTAGCTGCATATTAACAGAATCATAGGGAAATAGGATGGAATGCTTCTCATTGTTTCTGCACATTGACAGTGACATGAAGTCTTTGATTTGTGCAGCGTGTGTTGGGCGGCATGTTTTGCTCAAATGATAGCTGGCATTTGATTTACACTGCTGTTTTCTTTGGAAGTGCCCTGGAAACACACACAAACACACACACAGAGAGACACACAAGTCCTGCATCAGACGGTGTGCCCACGGCCGTAAATATCCTGTTTCAAACAAAAGTTCAGAGAAAGTTACAGGGAGTGAACATACTTATTTACAAACCACATGTTGCTCTCTGCTTTTATTTAGTGAGCTGAATTCAAAGGCAGTAATTAGCTCCCCATCAGGTAACAATTCACCACACAAGACACTTTGAACCTGCTTTTTACCAGCATTTGTGTTGGAAAAAACAAAAGTAAAAGGGATTTCTAACACTTCAGTCTGCAGCATGAACCAGAGATGAACTATGAATATCATGAACTAAAGCCAATGAGGGGAAGTGAAACAATAGATCTGCTCCAGCAGTGAACAGAGCTGATCATCTGGAAGCAGAGTGAGCTGTTGTCTTTCAGGTACCAGCAGTATGGAGAGGCATTCCTGTGGTGTATAAATTGCAGAGGGGTGCAGGACAGAAAGTGTTGTCTGGCACAAGTTTCAGATGTGCCTCTAATCAGACTTAAAGAGTCTGCAGGAAGAATGTGTCACTTTTGTAATAGGAAGCAGAGCGACTGGAAGGCGTGGCTCCATTCATGTGGAGAGAGAGTTCATGGCATGGGCCTGAAAGTGTGGACTGCTTTGGCAACCTGAGTATTGGATCTCAATATGTTTAAGCTATATCGTGACATACGATATATCTGGATATGTTAATATTGTCTCTAAAATAAGAAAACTGTTTGATTTAATGGCTTGATGTGCATGATCATACCAGCGTGGTCATTCTAGTGCACTCAACTGATCTTACAGGAAACACAACTGGTATGTGACATTTCAGTGGCTTTAATGTGGAAACTCCACATCAGAATGTAAATGTGTGACAGTCTGCTACTATTGTGACGGGACATTGGTCTGTGAAGTCATATCGCTCTTTGGGCAAGACACTTAACACCACACTGCTCCTGTAGGCTGGTGGGCAGGTGGCACCTTGCATGGTAGCCCCTGCCATCAGTGTATGAATGGGTGTGAATGGGTGAATGATGACATGTAGAGTTAAAGAGCTTTGAGTGGTTGAGGTGCTGGATGGAGGGAAGGAAGGAAGATCTGGTCTATCATTCAGTCCACTGGCACCACATCATACCAAAGCAGTTCAGAGTGCTTTACATAACAATACATCAATTTACATATACAAATACATACAAACACACAGGCCCAGTGTACAAATCGAGAAGGATTTGAAGTTAAAGGAAGCTGCTGTGAGATCAGCAGAATCAGACACTTTCTCTCCATGATGGATGGTACTTTTCAGGCGGTCTTGCTGTTATTGCTGCGTTGCTGTAAACAGACTGCACGGTCCCAACATCTCTCATTTGTGTAAAGCGCCAGCGTTCAGCTGTGATGACTGAAGCGTCCGTCAGCTGAGAGACGGAGCTCACCGCTGGTTGTTGTTGAGAGCCCGCTCTCTGTTCACTTACGCAAGAGCTGGACGCTGCTGCCTTCTGCAGCGCTCAGCCGCTGTGGCCAGCAGCATTGCGTAACAGCTCCTCCAGCTCTTTCTCTATTGTTTACAGCAACGGCACAAGTCCTATGTAAGATGAGAGTCTGAACAGGCTCCCATGCTGGATGCTTCAGCCTGGAGTTACGCAACAGGTTGGTGGAGCCGAGCCGGCTGGAGCTCTGGTCACGGAGGTGTCTGTCTTTCACTGAGTGATGACGCAATGTTTGTCTGCTCTGCTGCCACTCACCACAGTGTGTGTGTGTGTGTGTGTGTGTGTGTTGTTGTTGTTATAAATACCTGTCACAT
Organism: Anarrhichthys ocellatus; assembly: GCF_004355925.1. Lineage (NCBI taxonomy): Eukaryota > Metazoa > Chordata > Actinopteri > Perciformes > Anarhichadidae > Anarrhichthys > Anarrhichthys ocellatus. The sequence continues at coordinate 470,083 of NW_022280105.1, read as the reverse complement.
GAGATGTACAGTAATCTTATTTCAATATTGTATATGTATATACGATATTCTTCCATCCATATGTGCACAGGGTCAATGTAAATGTGAATCTGTACCATTGCTTCTGTTTATCTCATGCCTAAATAATCCCCTCACAGAGCAGAAGGAGCATGGATGTGCTGTGGCCACTGAGAGGCCTTCAAAGCGCTGGGTATTTTTAGTTCCCAGGGATTATGTGCAGAGTTGTTTTCAATTGACTGTTGGCAGGTGAGAGTCTGGGCGGAGGAGTCTGCGCACATTCCCTCTCTGGAGATCCTTTTCTTTTCCTCTCTCGTTCTCAGTCTCTCCTCTTGTTCTCAGGGTCTTCTTTTTTCTCTCCTCCTGTCTCTCCTCCTCTCTCTCCTTCTGTCTTTCCTCCTCTCTCTCCTCCTGTCTTTCCTCCTGTCCCTCCTCCTGTCTCTCCTCCTGTCCCTCTCCTGTCTCTCCTCCTGTCCCTCCTCCTGTCTCTCCTCCTGTCCCTCCTCCTGTCTCTCCTCCTGTCCCTCCTCCTGTCTCTCCTCCTGTCCCTCCTCCTCTCCCTCATGTCTATCCTCCTCTCCCTCCTCCTGTCCCTCCTCCTGTCCCTCCTCCTGTCTCTCCTCCTGTCCCTCCTCCTGTCTCTCCTCCTGTCCCTCCTCCTCTCTCTCCTCTCTCTCCTCCTCTCCCTCCTCCTGTCCCTCCTCCTCTCCCTCCTCCTGTCCCTCCTCCTGTCCCTCCTCCTATCCCTCCTCCTGTCTCTCCTCCTGTCTCTCCTCCTGTCCCCCATCCTCTTGCTGTGTCCTTCATTTTCTCTTGGCTGCTGTGTGTCTGAAGCCATCTGGTCCTATCTGCCTCACTCTATCATTCTTTCAGTCCTCTTCCTTTGCTTCATCGCCATTACTCTCTCAGTTTTCCATAAATTACCTCCATAAGCCGAACAACAAACTGATCCACAGTCACTGCAAGGGATTCTTTGTCCTTCAACTGTGAAAACATTTACCTATATTATATTTCTCATGCTCTCACTGCTGCCTTATGCCATGTTCACACCATGACACGATTAACGCGGCGCAAATTATTCACTGTGTCTAGCAAGCCACACGTCGGCTGTTTACTACAGCTGTATGAACACAAAATAAATAGATTTGGCTCTGATTTAACTGCAATAAACCGACAAAAAGGGACTCCAAAATAACTACATAATGATGCAGATTTGTAAAAAGTCTGAATTCATGTTTTGTTAGTTCTCTCCGCAAGACGACAACCAAATAACTTTTAGAATACTTGTTTTCTCAATGAAGCTCTGATCGATCGGTGCTAGGCTATGCTAACATTGTAGCAGCTCCATCAACACTCAACATAACGTCATAGTTTGTACCATATGGTTTACATACACATTTATACACATAGTTTGGTCTCTATTGATATGAGGTATCGTAGAGCTCTGGGTGAACACAGACGGCTACAGTATTTTTTTCCTGATTCAACAACGGCAGGACGTCATTGATGACAGGAGGAGCATCTCAACGCTGATAGGATATCGCGCCGCAGCATCACGGCATTTTTTCGCCGAAGTTGAAACATTTCAACTCACGCGCTTGGGGCGTTTGGGCGTTTGACGCGATTTCGCGCAAATTCGTTCAACTTTGTGCGAATTTGCGCCACGCCATCGCAAATTCGCGTCACTCTAGTCTCATCGCATCCATGCATAGATTTTGTATTTAATCTTCTTGCGCGAATAATTTGCGCCGCGTTTGGTGTGAACGCACCAAACGCTGAAACTAATCCCTTAGTTAGTTTCAGCTTGATTCTCTGACTAAAATCTCTCCAAACTGTCCTCTTATTATCCAGCTGCCACCATCCAGATCAGAGAAGATCTTAATTGATACAAATATCGACAGCACATCAGAGTTTCTTTCAAATATTACTTTGCACTCACAGCAGCAGCTGCCAGTGATGCTGTGAGTGCTGTCAGGCCAACGTTTTTGGCAGTGAAGGGAAGACTTGCAGATACTATTTAGGGCAGAAAAAGTATTTCCACCTCCTCTGCATGTATTTTGGATTAAAAAATATCTACATTTTTCAGTTACAGGTACTATAATATTCTCCTAAAAAGACATTAAAAGAGAACATCAATCACGAAGTAAAGCAGGCTATTTTTGATGATGTTGAAAAGCTGACACTAAACTATATTGCTGCCTTTTAAAGTTGAATAATGCCCATATTGTATGAAAAATTTGAAGTGTATGTATCTGCTTTCACAACTTGAAACAGCAAACGCTGTGAATTTAAGAACTTTTTATTATTAAGTATGAATAAGTAAGCAAGACTTGAAAAAAATTGTAAATGTCTAAAGGTGCGTTCACACCAAATGCGGCGGAAATTATTCGCGCGAGTAAATTACACACAAAGTCTATGCACAGACGCGATGAGACTGGAGTGACGCGTTTGGCGCGGCGCGATTTGCGCAAAATGCATGAGTTGAAATTTTTCAAGTCGGGCAAAAAAACACGTGATACAACGCTCTCTGTATGCAGAACAGGTGAGAACCCACAAGCACAACTCAAAACGCACAGGTTAAGTCCAAATCCAAAAAGGTTTAATCTAAGCAAGTAGAATCAAAACCAGTGGCGGCTGGCCAATAGAGGGCCATGGGGCCTGGCCCCACCTTGAGCCACACAAAAAAATAAAAAATTATAATAATCATAAATTATACAAATTGTCAATATTTGTGTTTTTGAATGTACCCAGTAATATGTGTAAAATATGATATCTGCGCAGAATATATGCTTTTCCTGCTCGTCTTCTCCGCCTGTGTGCTCATCTGCTCGTGCTCTCCGCCTGTGTGCACGACACGTCTCAGAACGCGCAGCTAGTGGGCCAAATTGTTTTGGCCCAAAAGAGGCGGGTCTATGAAGCTGTTTAGCCAATTGCTGATTAAAGATATAAATGAGTGACATACAATTTAGCCAATCAGCGCCCTCAAATAGATTCAGCTTTGGGCCAAAACGATTTGGCCCCCCTAGCTGCGCGTTCTCGTTAGGAGAAGTCTCTAAAGGCCAGCGCCAGTGCGAGCACTACTTCTCCAGGTCTCGTTTGAGAGGAGACCTTTGGCGGAGATTCTGCAGACCAAAGAGCTGATCCCAGATCAGCCTGACCTCACAATCAGACAGCAGACTAGCGGGAAAGGGAAGCAGTACATGCGAAGCTTCTGTACTAGCTGTACACCAGACAGGTTTGGCTAGCTGGATGACGTCATGCTAATAACTTATTTAGCTTTTTAAAACAACGGGGACAGATCCAGCATGGACAGTCAGGGAGTAAGGGATGAGGAGGTAAGGAGACATGAGAACACCAGGACACACATGAAGAACTCTGTCAAGCTACCATATTAGGCAAAGTGAACATCTTTTCTTCTACATAGTTGTCCTCAGTCTCATCTGCTTAACTTGGTCATGGAGGCATCAACATGTAATTGAGATGGTAAATTAACAGTGAAAACTCATCATAGCTTAATTTAACATCAGTATTCATAATTACACTTCATGTTTACTTCTCCTGATCTTTACCTCCTATAACAAGGTCCATAGGGGCATCTCAATACATAAACATGTTATATTATATAAGTGTTATTTACTGCTTTTTTTCGTGTTGGAATAAATGTTAAATATTTAACTGCAAAGTAGTAATGCGTGTTTGATACTTTAATTTTTTTGCATTAAATCATGTTTAAGGATGTTTACTGAAATTGATAGGATGGCCCTACCTAGAAAATTTTCCACCAGCCGCCACTGATCAAAACCCAGAGAAGCAGTCAAAGACCTTGGGCAAACCAACCAGGACGGGAATAGGCAGAAATCTGAGTCTGTGATGTCACACAGTGTTCAGAAGAAAGAAAACAGAATTCGAATCAGATCACTAGTAGTGCTGGGGGGTATGACCAAAAATCACTATCACTGTGTTTTTCAAATATCTGGGGGGTTCATGGTATATCACAGTATTTTTTATTTTTGCATGACTGGGCTTTTTATATACTGTATGGTGGCTTGTTCCAGGAGTAAATAGAATATTAAAACATTTTAATCTCATCATGTACAAAATATAGGGTTTGCCCAGCCCCACAAAATTACACAATATATGGAGAAATCAGAATGTAGAAAACAGTTGCAGAATGGTAACAATTTAAAAAACTAAAACTTAAAAGTAACTAAGTTGGATATGCCAAGATTTCAATTCAATGTGGCTTTATATATATATATATATATATATATATATATACACAGTTTTTTTTTTCAAAAGCAAATATTTAAAGGTGGTTGTATAAGCACTATAAACTGACCACAGGTCTGTTGCTGTAGAAAAGTGGGCATCTGTACGTCGGAGTTGTTGGTATAATGTCGGGATTGCAGTTTGGCTGAAGTATTCTCTTCCCATCAAGACATAAGGTGACCTCTAGTCCCGTGGTTTAATCATGGATGTGACTTCCTTCTCGACTGTCTGTAGCAGGAACGTGTCCTTCAGAGGTGGATTGTTGTTGCGTTCATACTGTCGCTCCACCGCTTCCTTTTCCTGTCATGGGGGATTGTTAAAGAATTATCAGAGGTTGGTAGCTGTCTGTAGAGTTTAAGTTAAGTTAATTAATTTAAATATGTTAATTGGATTAAATCATTCATTATTTTGGGAGGTTGAATTGGGTTATAAATAATGTTGACTTTTAGGTATTCCAAAGACAAGATCTTTGAAGTCAATAAACTGGTTGTTGAAAATATGGTGAAAGTGTGTGATACCTGTTTGTGCCCATGTGTGGTCGTGAAGAGGGTTGCTTTGGAGTAGGAAGTTGGGGTTGTGTCAAATAGGAATGTATTTACACAGTGTCGGAGTTGTGGAGATTGAAGTCTTTTTAAAGCAGGGATGTTGTTTGATGGTTGGGTTGAGGAAACATAAATCGGCAAGTGAGATGTTATTGCAATAAAGCTTTTCCCGGGTCTATCCATGGGGTATTGTGGTTGTATGGACGAATCCATTTAGCAAGGTATTGTATTTGATTTGTCAGGCAGTAGAAGCGGAAGTTTGGAGCGTCTAGTCCGTCTAGGGATTTGCCTTGTTGTAGAGTTTGATTTTTGCTTTTTGTTTTCCAGTACAAAAGTAGATTCAGACCATTTATCTGTTGGCATGATAGGCAGCATTGAAAAGAAGTAGTTAAAACCTGTTGAACCCTAACCCTATTTTTAGGCCTCTGCTCGAAAATTGCATACCCATACTAAAAAGAGTATATCTCTGCAACCACAAGGTGTATTTGAATAATTTTGTTGTTATTTGGTGTTATAATAAAGGGAACACTTGTGAGATTTGTTCAGATGTGTAAATATCAGTATATATGTTACTGGTTAAGAGTAAATGAAGATGGCACACAGCACAAATTGAAAAGTTTCAGGTTCGCCTTATAAAAAAGCACTTTTATTGTTATTATTTCTTTGGAATGATGCAGCTGCAAGTCTAAAACCTCTCCCAAATCATAGCACAATATGTGAACAGTCTGAACAGTTTGACTTTGATAAAGTGAAGCAGGACAAAATTAGAGAGGTTTTAGTACAGAGAGGTCAGGCGAGGTCACCAAAATGGTCATTTTGGAACCATCTGTTCCATTTTAATTTTCGATACTATATAACTATATTTCACTTGTTTTATCACTAATGGTGTTTGTGTGTCTTGGTAATGGTTTCACGGAGAGAAATATTGAAGATATCTCCGGAATCTGTGTAGAATTGGCTTGCTTTCTGGCATCTCAGTTTCCTTTGTTAGCATGCAGCTTTCTCTCGGCAGCTCCTACCGGAGTGCGGAGTCGGCTCACTCATGGCGAAATATGAATATGATATTTTGGTAATTTTATAGTTGGTTATTTGAATTGTTTAAGTTGTGTTTGGAGCATGTAAAAACGGATTACATGATCTTATAGCCCAGGCGTTGCTGTTTAACCAGGTGTATAATATGTGTAAAACATCCATTATATTCATTCCTGATAAGTGCATTGTACGACACGCTGTACGCTAAGCTTTTGCCATAAAATCGAGAGCCCCCCCCTAAATAAAATATCATCTGCATAGAGTTTCATTTTGTGTTGGAGTTTTGTAGTATGAACTCCTTTAATGGCATTGTAATGAAGGAGAGAGGGTGTCCTTGCCTGGTGCCACTTTGAAGTGTGAAACTTGCAGATGTGATTCTATTTGTGGTGACTGGGGCTCTGGGTGAGGTGTATAGTGTCCTTATCCATTGGATGAACGACGTCCCAAATAAAAAAGTCCAGTTACTTGAATGATTGAATGGTTTTCTGCATCTAATGATACAATTATTGTCTTGTTTGTTGTGTGAGGTTCATATGATTTAATAGTCTTCTTACATTATCTGAAGCATGTCTTTTCTTAATGAAACCTGTCTGGGTGTATTAGGTTGAAATGACAGTTTCTAATGTGATGGCTAGAGCTTTTGTAGCTTTTGTGTTTATTATTGACAGGGTGGTAGCTAGAAAGTTGAGTTAGATCTTTATTTGGTTTAAGTAGAACTGATATAACAGATGTCATGTGCGAGAGAATTTAGGACGTACTTTGTATTTCTGATGTTAGTCTGTGAAATAATAGTAAAATAGTAAAATAAGTGCTTATAGAATTCGGGAGTGAAGCCGTCTGGTCCAGGTGATCTATTATTTGGCATCTGTAGAAGAGATTTGTGGAGTTTATCTAATGTCAATGATGTCTAATTCTTGTTTATATAATTTGGGTCGGTCCAGGTTGAGGATTGTTGAGTGGTGAGTTAGAGGGATTCTTTTGTTTAATAAAATAGACACCACTTTGTCTGCTGCTATACATTGACATAGAAGAGAGAACGAGAGGAGAGTCATTCAAAATAAGCAGAAAAAAAGAGAAGCGGTGAGAGGAAATATTGATCGTTCTGATATTTATGGTATGTTTAGAGGAGCCATTGTGTTCTCTTTGTGTTTCAGAGGAGTTGTCTGTCAATCTAAAGTTTGCCCAGCACCAGGTAAGCTCGCTTGTTATTTTTCCCGCTGCTCTTTCAGGATCCATTACAGTACTTAGCAGCGTTCATTTATTTTGCGTCGTTCAGGCTGAAATTAGTTCCTTTTAGTTCCTCTCCTTTGCCTTTGATCAGTTATTTCTTTGAAAATGTTCAAACTTTGCAACGATGGTGTACCGATGCGGTGAAGTCGATGGAAGGTTATGTTTGCTTTTGTGTCTGCTGAGAGTTTCATTCTTTGATCTTTAAATGGGTTATCGGGTGAAGTTTCAGGAATGCTGGAGAAAATGAGATGATCTTGCATGCTTCTAGTCTGCAGGTCCAAGATAGTTTCTTCCATGACTTTGTTTTCTCTGGTGAAGGTTTCCATTTGTTACGGATGATTGTGGCGAGTTGTTTACTCTTTTGATGGATATGATGTGATTGTGGGCAAATTCCAGGCTAGACTTAAGGTATTTTATTTCTTCACGAAGTGAAAGGAGGATGTCAAGGTTTTTATTTATGCTGGAGAGAACACTAACCTCCATATCGGTTGTTATTAAATCCTCTGTGTCCGTGGATGAGTCCTGTTTCTTTCTTTTGGTGGAGTTGGTGAATGAACTGCTGCTGTTGGAGTCCATAGTGTCCTGTTGGGAGTAGTAGTAGTACTGATCACTGAATGCTTCCAAGTCGGATAAATCCTGCACTGTGAGAATAATCCGTTCTGCATAAAACGTGCTGGAGAGAGAAAGAAAGAAGGAAAAAGATGTCCTGTGGTTTTGGTTTTGTTTAATATGGTTTCCTCTGGGCTCATCTGGCTGCATACAGCTGGAGATGGGGCGTCGCCATGTTCAATCAACGCACCTGAATTCCTGAAGATAAGTTTGTACTCTTGCATGCCTCCATGATGAGCGGTAAATCCTGAAAAGAATCCTTGATGAATACACGCAAATGGGATCCAGTTTTAAAAACAGTATAGATATGTAAAAAAATCTGTTGACACACTCTCACACAAGTCTGGTTTATACAGTTGCATGCTTAACATATGCATTTTCGCACTAGGTATCCGGACTCACACAGACTCATAACACAAGTGTTTTAACAGTAGGATTTTGGTGGAAATACATGTGTTTGGGAAGTACTGAGCATACAGCTGAATAAACTAGACTTGGATTATACTGAACCAGTTGTGTGAGAGTTTGACAACAAATGTATTTATATAAACATCAAACAAAAAGTTCGGAAATTAGTGTTTGGTAGATTATTTCTCTGTTGTAACAATGCTTCTTGGCAATAAATTGTATACCGTTGGAAAGCCTGTTTATTTACCTTTTAAATGGTGCCCCATTCTAAGGATCATGCATTTCTGGGATGAGCAGCACAGCTGAGTATGTGGGTTGCGCCCATGAAAAATTTGCCAAATCTTCTCTGCCTGAACATGTGGAGGAACGTTATATTCAGCGATGAGTCCAGATTCTGCCTAAGGAAGTTGGATCGTAGGGTCAAAGTATGGAGAAGACGGGGAGAACGCTATGCTAATTGCTGCACCGATAGAGTAACACCTTTTGGTGTGATGGTGTGGGGCGGCATCTCCATCACTGGAAAAACGAGGCTTGTCTTCATAGGAGGCAATCTCAATGCAGAGAGATATCGAGATGAGATTCTGCAACCAGTGGCAATCCCATTTCTCCACAGTCTGGGACCGAACTCCATCCTCCAAAATGACAACGCTCGCCCCCACAGAGCGGGGTTTATCAGAGACTACCTCCAGAATTTGGGATTAGAGAGGATGGAATGGTCCTGACCTCAACCCAATTGAACACTTGTGGGATCAGCTTGGGCGTGCTGTTCGTGCTAGAGTGACCAACACAACCACGTTGGCTGACTTGCGACAAATCCTGCTTGAGGAGTGGAATGCCATCCCACAGCAGTGTGTGACCAGGCTGGTGACCAGCATGAGGAGGAGGAGCCAGGCTGGTGACCAGCATGAGGAGGAGGTGCCAGGCTGTTGTGGCTGTGTATGGTTCTGCCACACGCTACTGAGGTTCCTGTTTGTTAAATGAATACATTGTAAAATTGCCAATATGTCTTGTTCCTTCGTTGTTACTGATAGACTTCAATCATCCAATCCACCAAACAACACCAAACAAGAGTCAATAGCAACAGCAGAATAAGCTGTTTGGCAGAGAAGATTTGGCAAATTTTTCATGGGCGCAACCCACATACTCAGCTCTGCTGCTCATACCACAAATGAATGATCCTTACAAATGGGGCACCGTTTGAAAGGTAAATAAGCAGGCTTTCCAACGGTATAACATTTATTGCCAAGAAGCATTGTTACAACAGAGAAATAATCTACCAAACACTAATTTCCGAACTTTTTGTTCGATGTTTAGTTTTGCTGTTTTTAAAACTCAATAAAGGAATGAAATTCATCAAGGATTTATTCTGTTTTCGGATTCTGTGTTGGGGCGTGGAGGCATGCCGTAAAAAGTTTGCTTCAAGAATTCATGGTGAGTATTTGACATACAATTGGTCATTTTGTGGATGAAGTACTCCTTTGAGTTTTAAACTTCCATTTATTCATTTGAATGCTGAAGATTTTCCAGAAATATATGAAAGGTATGAATAATTCATAATAGCAATAATGTGCTAATTGAGCTTTGTTGAAAAATGTGGAACTAGTTAAATGCCAAAAAACGCATCGGAATAATAATAATTCTAATTTAATAGAGCAAATTAAATTAAGACTCGATAAAGGAGGAGTAGTTGGTGCTGTATTTTTAGACCTGCGTAAAGCTTTCGATACAGTCAATCATAATGTTTTAATATCGAAACTCTCTAAATTTAACTTTTCATCTAGAGCACTGGCATGGATGTCTTCATATTTAACAAATAGGATGCAATGTGTTCAAGTTTGTGACGCACAGTCCAGAAACATGAAATGCACAATGGGTGTTCCACAAGGGTCAGTGTTAGGGTCCCTATTATTTAGTCTATATAGTAATGATCTCCCTCAACAGTGCCATGATATAGAACTGCAAATGTATGCAGATGACACTGTTGTATACATACACGTAAAAACAGCTGAGTTAGCAGCTGCCAAGCTAACAATTGCATTGGAAAGGATCACACACTGGCTCGATCAATCATGTCTGAGTCTAAATGTTAACAAGACAAAAGGTTTTCTAAAACCATGATACAACCTCCTGACGCTGATATTTTCATCAAAGGTAGTCACTGATTTTAAATATCTTGGCGTGATACTGGATCCAAATTTGAACTTTAAGAAACATGTAAAAGAATGATTAAAGCCATTAAGTACACCTTGGCAAATTTTAGAGATATCAGAAACTGTCTCTCTCTGGATGCAGCCAAGATATTTATGCATGCCATGATCCTTTCCCATATGTCTTATTGCATTACATGTTGAGGGCAGGCTCGTGAAACAGCCATAAGACCTCTTGAGTCCTTATACAAACAAACTCTAAAAACTCTGGACAAAAAGCCATTGCATTTTCATCACTGTAATCTCGAAAAATGTAGTGTTGGTGAGAAACTTGAATAAATCCAGTGGTTTGAAGATGTTTTCACAACAACATAAATCAATATTAGAGATGAATTATGACCTGTTTACAATACCTCTAATAAATACATCATTAAAACTACTAATGACAAGATTTGTTTTAATCCATAAAAATATAATCTTTTATTACCTTATCATTTGTGAGTTTTCATGAAGAAAAAAAACCCACTATAGATGACTAACAAGGATAACATTTGGATTTTTTGATGGTGTACAGCAGAGGTAGCCAACACGGTGCCCGCGGGCACCTAGTCGCCCGCAGGGACCATGTGAGTCGCCCGCAAGGCATGTTCTAAAAATAGCACTAGGTCCCCATGGAGCTCCATCTAAAAATTGTAGTTTCTGTCCTTTTTGAATCAAAAACGCTTGCATTCATGTAGATTTTAAAAGGAAGAGGCCACCGCACCGCACTAGGTTTTCAGGTTCCGAATGGCAGGCGCTTCCCGTTGGCACCGGACGCGCCGCCCCCGCTGCGATCACACACCGTTGTCAGGTCTGTCAGTCCTCGGAACAGGCCGCGGGGCAACAACTCGTGGGTGGCGGGGGTAGAGGCGAGGCAACGCAGTAAGATCGAAAAGGCCCAGACTAGAGGTATGAACGCAGGCGACCAAAGACGCTCGCGTGCCTCGGAGGGTTGGATCCCCCCCTCGGCTATAGACAAGACTTTTTACTAGTTTCTTCGTGGAGAAAAAGGTACCCAAAAAAAAGATGGTGTCGGTGACTACAGACTACAGGCCGGTATGCAGGCTTCATTGCGCAATGCAAAGTTGACCCAGATTTCCCAAATGTGGTGATTAGTACTAATGTAATAGGATTCATTTAAAAATGTGAAAGAGTTGATTTTTTTTATTCTACATAACCGATAATTTGTATAAACATGGAACAGAGTTCATGATTTGTTCAAAAATGTTACGAAGGTAGTGGTTAGTACAAACGAGTCATGATGTGAAGATATGACAGTTAATGATTTCCTAAACATTTTTAAAAGTGATCATTTTTACAACAATATAACAGGTGTGATTTTGAACAAAATACGCAATCATTGTTGATAATTATTGTGAGGAATAATTAACATTGACATGTGATCAGTCTCTTCACATATATTATTATTATTAAAAGGTGATCTGTGCAACTTTGTTATTCAGGAAGTTTGCATCAAACAAGTAGCCCTTCGTACTGCTCAGTACCCTTGAAGTAGCTCTCAGTTTCAAAAATGTTGGTGACCCCTGGTTTACAGACTTCAGACCGGTTGAAACGATTTTTGAGATGGTGGAAAAAAAGAAAGTAGTCTGGATTCTTGTAGACCAGCTGCTATAATCAAACAACAAAGGGATCTGTATCTGCCAATATGAATCATCAATGATAGGCAATTAGTATCGGCGGCAAAAAAAACTAAGTAATATTTGCTCCCTTTTTTCTTTTGTGCTGATCCGATCTGAGATCTGATCCGTGACTGATCCGTGATACGATCCGAACCGTGAGTCTTTTGATCCGTTGCACCACTAGCTGCCATCATGTGTTACATCATCAATGAAGATCAATGAACTCGTCCCAGAAGCAGCCATAGCATTACCTCCACCGTGTTTCACAGATGAGCTTGTATGTTTGGGATCATGAGCAGATTAATTCTTTCTCCACACGCCTTTCCATCACTTTGGTAAAGGCTGATCTTTGCCTGACCAGTCCATCAAACTTTGTCCTAGAACTTTTGAGCCTCATCTCTGTACTTTTTTGGCAAATTTGCTATTCCTATTAGCTTCCTTGTTGCTGATGAGTGGTTTGCATCTTCTTGCTCCCGAAGTCTTCGGATAACGATGGGTTGTGATACCTTCAGCTCTCTGGAGGTTGTTGTTTAAGGGCTTTTCTTTACAACCCTCATCAACTGCTGATGTTTTACATTGTCAACTGGTTCGCCGTCTAATGCTCCGTATACCAGTGGTTTCTTTCTTCTTCAGGACATTCTAAATGGTTGTACTGGCTATGACCAATGTTTTGCAATGGCTCTGATTGATTTGACATCTTCTGTCAGCTTCAGAATTGTTTGCTTTTCTCCCATAGACAGCTCTCTGGTCTTCACTTTGGTTACACCTTTTGAACTGTAAATGCAGTCTGCACAGAAACCCAAAGCTGAAGCTGTGAGTAGACATTCCTAGCTATTTACTGTTTAAATAATTACTGTAACAGCACACTCCTGAGCAACAAAAGGTTCCATCTTCTAAGTTTAACAGATGTAAATGTTTTCAATGTACAGCAAAATAATGCAATCGACCTCGCTGTTCCAATAGTTTCGAAGGGGACTGTATATGGATATATATATATATATATATATGCCCCCCCCCCCCTTCTGAAATCAAATGTGTCTATAGATGACATAACTATGAACCAGTTCTAACCAGTTGATTGGAGCATTTGACACCATTGACCACAATGTTTTGTTGCATCTTCTTGTGTATAATGTTGGCATTACGGCTAATGTGCTTCTGTGCTTTCATTGATTGTTATGTTGTCTTCTGTAGCACACCCCAAGATTATGTTTTAGGACCACTGCTGTTTCCACTGTACATGCTCTCACTCGTCGAACACTGAAAGTAAATTTCCACGTGTATTGCGAGATGTATAGTTATATAGACAAATGTTCTGAACTACAGAGCTCCTCCACCGAGTAAAGAGTCCAATAACACCCTCAGCCTTCATGTCACTTTTATTATTCTGAATTCAACAGTCAAAGAAACATATAGAAAGTGAAAGCATTTTTTTTTGCATTTCGGTATGAGACACTTGAAATGAAAAGTGTAAATGAGGTCCGAAATGCGGTCTTAAAAGACCAAAAAAAAGTGACCACCTTTGATTCTGTCGTCCTGTCCAGGTCCGACTCCAAACTGCTACTTGTTACCTACAAAACTCCCCATGTATCAGCACCCCCTTACCTTACACATGTACCTCCAGATCACAGAAGGTCTGATTTGATCAATTTTTCTAATCACGATGTTCTCTTCTTTAACTTTTTTGTAAGTGATTTTTCACTCTAATTTAACTTTCTTACTCTCTTCTATCCCGCTTCTGTGCATGACTTACAGAAGTGAGAAATACTCAAAAGTAGGTCAAATAGTTTTCCCTTAAGTCAGTCCCAGCATTTCAACCCTGCAGACCAATATTTAGTCCCTGTTTCCATTCTCAAATGGTAAAAGAGATTCTGAGGTAGTAAACAGTTGCATCCGGTAATAAATCTGACTTCTGGGGAATTTGCACAAACAGAAATATCTCCTCATAAAATCTATACAACTTAATGTTTTGTTTTATTAAATCTACATGTTTGCAGTAAAGGTCTCCATGGTAACTGAAATTTTTAAAATATGACACAAAAGACTTTAAAATATCACCATAGTATGTGTGTGTGTGGAGAAAAAGATGATGATGATGATGTGGGTGCCAGTGCTGAAGAGACACATGTGGGTTTCTTCATGCCAGTACATCTGGAAATGCAGTCACAGCTGAATTCCTAACAGCTTGGGATCACAGCGTAATTATTTCACAGCAAATGTTTTCATTTATGTATTCCCACACTTTGAATCTGTTATTGTTCCGCTCATGGATAGAGCTGAATAATATGGCTGCCACCTGTTCAGGTCACGAGAGAGAACAGAGGTTTGGGAACTGAAGCTGAAGTGGAGTATTGAGGCTGCCTGAATCCTCACAAGCCGACTTCAAATGAAACAGTTTTAGCTCAAACTGTTTTTTCCTGTCCTCCAGGTCAGATGTTGAACCACTGCAGGTGTCCTGCTCAGCCCCGGCCAAGCCTATAATGAGCCTTTTATGTTGCAACCTCCACCTCCCTGACAGTGTGTAAAGTTGCCCTGTTAAGTCTAGTCCAGCCACAGCTGAATCATCAGAAACCATTGAGTCCAGCTCAGTGTGAAAAGAGCGGAGTTTGGTCAGCTGCAGCCTGTAACTGACACATGCTCAGCTCAGCTGAGGTCAGGGGCTGCTGGTGGGGAGGCTTGACCCCGCGCCTCAAACCTGCTGAATCAACAATGACTTGAGTTACGACCTTGAGACCACAACTTGCTGAAGTGATGCATTCAGATCAGATTTAGAGGGAGAGACTTGTATCAGACAACAATAGACACTGTTTTGAACCACACATTGAAAGTAAAACCTCATCACCCTTCATCTCATCTCCAATTCACAGGTCACAGAGCACAACAAAGTTTCAGAGCTTCCGGGTTTGGTTTTGCATTATATGCCCCTCTGCACATGCTCATTAGCATTTCTCCTGCTAGACCCAGACTGCATTGCCATGACATACGTACATAAAAATACTTTTCTAGGCTGTGGGAAGGTATTTAAAATATGAAACCAAATGCCTGGAAGTATTCTTGCTCTGCCCATTTTATCCAGGATCCTTTGGGTTGAGACTTGTTGGTGAACTTGGGGTAATATACCAGTATGCATTTTGCTTCAACCAGCAGCAATGGCAATGGCAGGTACGGCCATGGGGGCTTGTTTGTGAGTGGCGGTGCTGGAGGCAATGGTTAGTGTGTTTATAATGTAGATCAATTCTCATCCTGATTTTATTTTTTTCAATTATTCTTTTTTTTTAAAGCAATTATTTAGTTTGGAAAAAGAACTGATAAGAGTATGATAAGAACTGAAACGCTAATAAGTATCGATGAGAGTAGTAGTATCGGTACCCATCCCTGGATGCAGCCGAGTTGCATATGTTGTAAGTGCTTTGAGGGTCTTTTGTAAGTTATTTCAGGTACAATGAGTTAGAATAGTAACATATGTAAACATCATAATATACTAGAAAATGCATTTCCTGCTGAAAATGCGTTGGAATGCTGAAAGCTGAAATGAATTGTAAAAAAATAGCTGAAAATTAAGAAATGGGAGACTACCCGTCTGAAAAATGTTGAAGCCCGAAAGCATTTAAACTGCACTGCTGAAAACCCTTCTAGTTGAAATGTCTCACTATGGTGTCTGTAGCTGAAAGTATGAGGAAGAAGAAGGCTTTGAAAGTTGAAGAAGTTTAACAGGATTTGAAGATTTTCTCCATAGAGATCCCATTCAAAAGAAAATTGCAAATAGCTTAATATTTCAAAGAATTTAAAGATTACAAATATGAAGCCATTTCACCCCTCTCCTGAAAGAGCTGAACATTTTGATATTTTAATGGTTTCTGTGGCTTAAAAAATAAGTATTATTAGTAGTAGAAGTATTAGTAGCATTAGAATAAGTAGTAGTAGTAGTAGCAGCAGTAGTGCTATTTCTAATAGTAGTAGTAGAAGTTGTAGTTGTAGTAGAATTATCATTAGTAGTAGAACTATTAGTATTTAGAAGTAGTAGTAGTGGTCGTAGTATTTAATATAACAGTAGTAGTAGTAGTAATGGCAGTATTTGAAGTAGCAGTAATAGCAGTAGTAGTAGTACTAGTAGCAGTCGTACTAATAGCTGTAGTAGTATTAGTACTGGTAGTAGCATGAATAGCAGTAGTAGTAGTAGCAGTTCTAGTATAAGTAACAGTAGTAGTGGTAGTGGTAGTAATAGCAGTAGTGGTAGTTATAATATTGATGGTAGCAGTAATAGCAGTAGTAATAGTAGCAACAGCAAAAGTTGTAGTAGTAGTAGTAGCAGCAGTAGTAGTAGTTGTCGCAGTATTAGTAAGAGCATTCATTATTTCAACAAAAAAGCCTCATTTTGAGGTTAATGTTTAAATACAGTTAATCCATGGGGCTTTTATTTTGAAAGGGTGGGGCTGGGTGGGGGAGAGAGGGGGAGAGGAGACATAATCATAATATTTGACACAAACAGAGGTTATTAAATGACAGGCTTCATCACAAGCATTTCAGTTAGAATTCACTCTGTGGGGTTTTTATTTTGAAATGGGGTGTGGGGGGGGGGGGGGGGG
>NW_022280105.1:422233-453484 GCF_004355925.1 Anarrhichthys ocellatus | reverse complement strand
GGGGGGGGGGGGGATCCTCTAAAGATCTCCAAGAACCTGAATGACTGTGTGAGAGAGAGACACACAGAGAGAGAGAGAGAGACAGAGAGAGAGAGAGAGAGAGAGAGAGAGAGAGACACAGAGAGAGAGGCGTGCCTGTGAGTCTGTGTGTTTATCAACATCACTAATTAGCTTAATCAGAAACACCTGTGTCCTTGCAGCCTTTTCATGGAGATAAAACAGGGAAACACCTCTCAAACAAATCCTCAAAACTCCCATAACCGTAGCTCCTATTGCTCTGATATTAATAAATGAGAGGAAGGATGAGTTGAAGAACAGATCCTGTAAAAATTGTGTCTGTAGTGTAAAAAATGTGGCTGAACTGGTGATCTAGAAATGGGGTACCGTGTTCTGTGGAAGATGTCTTTGAAGCAAAATTTAACATTGGTCTCTATGGAGCAGAAAGTTGGTTTTCCTCTCAATTACAGGCTTCTGTGCCAAATGTGTAAATCTGTGGGATTCCACAGTCATTTGTCTACGACAAGGACAAGATTAGCTACTTCTTCATCAAAAATTATGCATGAAGAGTGAAGATTGTGGACACAGTGGCAAAATACAAATGTTTTTTCACAAGAATCTCATGCTGCTCTTCACTCTAGTGGTGACATCACACACTCTAAGCTGCGCAATACACACCCATTATAAAGTCAGAAAAGGACTGAAAAAATCATAAACGTTTAATTGCTGCAGTTCAAAAAGTGTAAAAGATATCAAAAAACTGAATCATGCGGCCATACCTAAGGGTTTTCTCAACATTTGAAAGTTGAAATGGTGTCTGTAGCTGAAAGTATGAGGAAGTAGAAGGATTTGAAAGTTGAAGAGGATTTGAACATTTTCTCCATAGAAACCCATTCAAAAATAAATGTGCAAAAAGCTTAATAATTCAAAAAGTCTAAAGGTTAGAAATATGAAAAGTCATAGCACACGTGTCCTTAATGAGCTGAACATTTTGATAGTTGAACGGTTTCTGTAGCTTAAAAAATGTGGAAGGAGTTAAGTAGCAAAATACGGGCGGAAGAAATATAAGAAGTTTAATAAAGAAACAGGATAATAGTTGGAATGCTTAACAGCATTCCAACAATTATGCTGTATTATAGCTGTTTGGGGCCACAGACCCAGGTTGTCTACCCTACCTCACAGTAAAGTCTGCCCTGGTATTTTGTCCTGAAGCAGAATGTATTCCACCGGTGTTTCTGACCGGGAGCAGCAGAGACTTGGGTGTGTGACTTCACTACAGTATGTCATGGCAGCTCTGTTGTTGAGGACCAAAGGAAGTTCAGTGAACTTACCCCCGATTACATTTATTGCCCACCAACCCAAAATGTTTCTCAGTAGTAGTTGTAAACTGAATGTGTCTGATCCATACAGTAGCAGCAGCAGAGTAGCAGGAGTCAGTTCTTACTTATCAAGTGACGATAATACTATGGCAGAGAATTTGGTGCGAAAAGAGTCTATTTGGCAACATTTCAGATTTAAACCCAATGCTAAAAGGGGACCCGATAACGTTGACTGATGAAGGTGGCAGCATCTGGAGGAAACACCTCTATTCTCCACACACACCTTCAAGCACACCACCCCTGGATTCCACCTGGCACAGCTGCGCCACAGATAGCTGCCACTCTGCTTGGAATCTCTATACATATGCATTCATATGAAGAATCTGTAGCAACGGGACTAGATTTTGGTATCGGAAGCGTTCTGGTTTCCGTTTGTAGTCTAAGTTGTATTGACTAATCATGTCAGAGCAGGCTTTGGTTGCATACTGGGAAACATTACGTGTGGAGAGTAAAAGTGATGGAACGCATCGACCCAAATGTAATCTGGGAACCCTGAAGTTAGCAACATCTCCGGCTCAAGCTCTCTGAATGTGACCTTTCAGGTGGACCAGCTATTCTCATTTTAGTGATTTAGACCCCAAGTAATTGGTAACACCGGTATTGGCACCACTTTATTAATTAGTAGTAAAATGTCCTCACTGTGGCATCCCTACTCCAAGCTGCCAGGAACATGTTCAAGGTTTTACTTTTTGAGATAGATGAGCCCCCGTTTGCTTCCGGAGCACTATTTAAACTGCACATGGGGGATTTCTGTCTCGTGTACTGCGTCAATGTCCTGTGAAGGATTCCTAGATGGCCTACAACAAACACAGTAGACTATGAAACCCGACTGGAGGATTTTGTCCAATGGAACTTAAACAGCTATCCCCAGGTTAAACCACCTCTATTTTATTTCATTTACAATTTTTTAAAAATAGATTTGGCTTATTTTTCAAAACATGTGAATGTGCGGTCCAAGCTCAGCACAGATTTGTGAATTGTTGACAGTGAGTAACTGGCAGTGGTGATTGCATTGAATGGTATTCATCTCATCAGGTCCCAAACCAACTAGGTGGCTGTAAATACAAATGTAGGACACTAATTGCCACTCTAGAATACTTTCTATCAGGGGTTTAAGTTTTAAAAAGGGGTCACAAGAGTATTAACAGTAGGCTGTATGAAATCAGGAAAAAAAACCTGCCGTATACTAACTTTAATAATTGCTTGCTTTCTTTTGAATCATTGGATAAGCAACACAGGACAGTCACTCATAGTCTGTGTACTTCCTTAATTGTGTTGTTGAGGTAATGGGAGTGAAGATGACTGTAATGACTGTAATGAAGAGTAATGAATCAGGGCCCTGTGTGACAGCTCTCATGTGACATCAGCTTTTCTCTCTCACAGAGAGAAAAGCTGATGTCACATGAAAGCTGTCACATGAGAGGAACTGCATGAAAGAGCAGCATCCATGTCGCTGTGTGTGTGTGTATACGCATGTCTGGCGATATGACATCACTTGCCTCACTCCTGTCTTAGTCCTGTCAATGTGCTGGAGCAATGCGCGCACACAAACACACTCATAGACAGACCACAGCGGCGCCAGTTGTGGTGGATCCTTTTCATGTCAACTTTGGAGAAATCAGTGGTAATGTGGGCTGACTGCTGTATACCGCTGCCTGCAGGCAGTCAAGCAGGGATTTGCTTAAGGCCCACACTGTCACCAACCTCTGGAATTTTCCTGCAGATCTCCTTTTACTAGAATAATAACTATTTCAACTGGCAGTCCACTTACTGCACTTTCTGTGAGGATTCAAATGTAT
Source organism: Anarrhichthys ocellatus (assembly GCF_004355925.1). Classification (NCBI taxonomy): domain Eukaryota; kingdom Metazoa; phylum Chordata; class Actinopteri; order Perciformes; family Anarhichadidae; genus Anarrhichthys; species Anarrhichthys ocellatus. Next base: position 450,309 of record NW_022280105.1, on the reverse strand, counting down.
TTACTGAGCATTATTTACAGGCTGTTCTCACCCAGCGTTCCTAGCTATACCTACAAAAAAACTATGTGCGGTAATTTGTAGATATCCCATGAGGTCAAATTGTAAGTAATCCACGTAATCATGAACCAGACCACAAAAGAATAGATCAAACAAAAAATGCACCAAATATGAGGAAAAACCTATCTTAAGATATCATATGACTGTTGATAATATGTTGTGTTATGTCAAGTGGTAAAGCATTACAAAATTATACTTCAATATTTCTTTACAAGAGTGGGATGAGATGATGGGTATCAATGTCATGTCTATGTGTTTAGTACAGAGCCGAACTCAGGACATGGTTAGCCTAGCTTAGCATAAAGACTGGAAGCAGGTGGAAACAGCTAGCCTGGCTCTGTCCAAAGTTCAAAAATACACCAACAACACCTCTAAAATTCACTGATTGTTGTTTTTCGTTTGTTTAAACTGTACACAAACAGTAGTTTTAGAGGTAGTTAAATGGTGAAACTGTTTCTTGACAAATATGAATTGATCCATTCGCCCAGTATTTATACGCAGTGTGCAGTGCAGTTTGTCAGATATGGTTGTTGCTGCTCTTAAGCCATATCTGGTTTTGGTCCATGATAACCAACCTCCAACCTCCAAACCTCCAAAAATACTGCAGGAGTGTTGTTCGTCAAAAAACGGTTCACGTATGTTACTCTACCCTTGCCAACACGCACCACACAAACAAGCCACTCCACCGCAGAATAAACCATAAATGCTTCGTACCTTGAGATGAATCATGAAGAAACAGGTTTGATATTCCATTTTTGCCAGCTAAAACATTGTTAGCATGTCTTTGCTGTGTTTTTTACAGTGTTCAATGGAGTAAGGCGGGTCAGACGAGCCTGGGGGACCGTGGGGGAAGGGATTTCACTTTTGGCGAATCAGCTTTTATGTAGGGCGACGCACTGCGCGTTTCTGTTTTTTTTCCTCTAACGAGGCTGTCAATCGAACCCACGTTGGCACCACTCCATGGGACTCTGGCGCATCTAAAGAGGTGTCGTAGTCTGGGATTGGCCAATCACAGGGCTGCCTCACTCATGCTACATCCATACTACGTTTCTATTTGGAAGCAGATTTGTCAAATAGAAACGATCTCCGTCCACACGGCCGTTTCAGCATCATTCTCGAATTGATCTGCATCCACACGGCAACCTTCGAAGATGGGCAGCATGTGACCATTAACGTACACTGGGCATGCGGGTGACGGTGTAAACAGGAAGTAGATTGGTTGCTGAGTTTAAAAAAAATACGACAGAGTAATAAAGTAGTCTTTAACAATGAAAGGTTGCGTTTGATACTTAAGATCTTCCTCTAAAATATTCCTCTATAAACTCAAACAGACACAGTTCGTGGAACGTTTTAGAAGTTTTATTTTTCAGACGTAGTTACAGCGCTGCGGGTCTTTCTATATCTCTCTCTCTCACATCAAATTTACTTTAACATCAACACTTACACGTAAACGTTTACTAGATTAATGTCCATAAATGTGGTCAACACACGTCTCTCACTCGTTTCCTCCGTGTTGTTGTTGTCTGTTCTCACTCGTAGCTCTGAACATCATGTAACATGTCCGACTAGCTATCTTCTAAGCTAATTTTAACATTACCGCCAATGGAGAAATGCTAACCGCGATTAGCATTTAATACAACACAAATGCTATACTAAAAGAGCGAATAGAATATATCTTCGTACATCTTTTCATGCTTCATAAAGAAATACTTACAGACTAAGGTCTCTCAAGGCTACCAAACGGAAGAAGTAAAACGAAGCAGTGTGTCTTCTCATTAGAATCTAAAAACAACGAGGCACTAACTGTTGTTCTCACTCGTAGCTCTGAATAGCATTTACGGCTAACTGTGGCTTGGCCGCTGGTCACGCCGCTCGCTAATCGCTCCAATAACAGCTGCTTCCTCCACATAAATGCAGACTTTTACTGCTAGCAGCAACGCTTGAAATTAGTTATACATGTTGAAATGAATCGCTGGTCGCCCTGCCTATTTGTTTTCTTCCGGGTACGGGTCACGTGATAGTGAGTGTAACGAATCAGGGAGACGTCATGGTTGCTAAGAACAAACACGGGTGTGGGCGTAATTTTTTCTAAACGCATCAGTTTCCGCCCGTCCACACTCAAACGCAACCCTGGAGTTTTCAAACACCTCCAATCTCGGGGGTGTTTTCAGACTCCTCCGTTTAGGGTGCTCCAAAACTCCGGCGTAGTGTGGCCGCTCAGTGTAAACGTGGCAAAAACGGAGCAAAAACGGAGTAATGTGGACATGGCTTCACACACAGGCAGACCAGGCAGATCCATGGCTCACAGACACAGACAGGGTTTAGAGAGGACTCAGGCTCTCAAAATGATGCCAAACTGCTTGTATTTGGATAGATTGAATAATATTATAGATAAAACAAGTGAAATATATAGCTATATAGTATATAACAGTATAATGGAACAGGTTCCAAAATGACAAATCTTCTTGACCTCCCGCGACCTCTCTGACACAATAAACTCTACAACTTCTGTTTGCTTCACTTTATCAAAGCCAAATCTTTTTATACAGCCCTCTGAGATGTTGTGCTATGATTTGGGAGAGTGTTTAGCTTTCATCTGCATCATTAAAAAAAGATATTCATGCTTTCAGTGCTTTTTTGTCAGGCGAACCTGAAACTTTTCAATTTGAGCTGTGTGCCATCTTCATTCACTATTAACCAGTAACATATACACAATATTTTCACATATGAACACATCTCACAAGTGTTACCTGTATGCTAGCATCAAAATTATTAAAATAGACCTTGTAGTTACAGAATTAAAGTATTTTTAGTATGGGTATGCAATTTTCGAGCAGAGGCCAAAAAATAGGGCTAGGGCTAAAGAGGTTTAAACCACAAACTGTTTCCACAGTCTGTTCCGTACTTAACACACACTACGAGACTGATATCCATCTGAACTCACCCTTGGAAAAAGAGGAAAATATAGAATTGCAATAAAAAAATGTTGTACCTTTCCAAAGCAGACAATCTCTGACAATTACACCGACCTCACACAGTAAATGGTCAGGTGCGTGGAGGTGTGAAAGTGAGCAGAGTTTGAACTTCTCACAAGCTTTCCTCTTGGATACTTCTGTTGCTTTTTGTGTGAACAACCTAGAGCAACTCCATGAATGCCTTTCCAGTAGACGGCCTGAAAGTGTGTTTTTTTACCCTTATGTGTGCGACACAGAGCTCTTGGAGAGGCACTGTGATGCTATGGGGGGAGGCTATGATGGCAGGCTTATCACCTTGGAGTGAACCAGTAGAAACACTTTAGTCGTTAGTCATGAACAACGACACACTGTTTACCAGAAGCATACTGAGGCTGTCATGCCCTGCTGTGAGATCAGTGCAGTGCAGCTCCAATGTGGTGGAGGTTCCTCCCTGATCAGTCAGTAGACCTAATTCATATATTCATACCCCTGTTATTTTCATACTTGGGTACATGTCAGACTACACAGATTATGTCTCATTCTACCTGAAGGAGCTGCTAACTTTCAGTGCAGTGATCATTTTTCTTTTTTTATTGAGTATCAAATATTGGGATAGCTTTCAAAAAGCAGATATTGGTCCAGCCGAGTACTGAGCTCCATTAGTGAATGTCCATCAGGGCTAGTGGATGTTGAGTGTGTGTCTGCCATCCACAGCATGTGTCAGCGTGGCCTCTGCTCAATGCATCCAGTGTTGTGTTAAAGCACAGCGGACTCATTCATGAGGCTCCAAGCAGTTTGTGTAAATAGTTCGCCTTCAGCTGGTCCTCCAGAGCTGGAAGTGTGACTTTCTCCGAAACAGGACAGAGCATTGTTGGTCTTGGCTCATCTGCCTCAGCTACTCACACTGCATACTGTTCAATGCTGGCCTATGAGCAGCAGCCATGAAACATATTGATGTGTGTTTGTTTGATTAAAGCAATGCTTTGATCAAACAGAGTTCATTCAGGTCACAAGCTTGTCATAGAGCAGCACTGCAGGTATAGTTTGTGATGTGCTGAGGGCCCCTGCTTCTCCGTGTGGTTCGTTCTTGTTGATCTCCTTGTGGAAATAACATTCATACAACAGGTTCTGTTGACAGTCGTTTAAGGTGGAATGAATTCATGGATGTTTCTATTTGACTTTTGCTTGTGGAGGTGTTGATGAACTTGCAGGCTTGGGGAGTAACGGATTACATGGAACGGCTTTACGTAGTTACGATACAGATAAAAAGGAACTGTAATCTGTCTGTGTGGACACCACACACTACCAGTCGCAGAAGGTGAGTGCTGTCAGGTAGAAGTAGGCCATGTGGCAGAAACTTGCCTTTACTGGGTGGGAATTTCACCATTATTCTCTATGGAAAGCAGAAAAGGGGAACAACATAGTACAGGGCCATTTGCTACGAAGCAGGATGCTTTAAACTTTCCATCTCATCAAGTTCTGTCCTTTTGCTGTGAAAAGATGGTTTGTAGGAAATGAGGAAACCGCTTCAAATTTCTGGTCCAGCAAACATAATAGAGGACAAAGGTTCATTCATAACGTTGGCATGTAAATTATATTATGAATAACTTACAGAAACCTTGCTTTAGTGCTAGGCAGTATTCTGTTTCATATGGTATGCCGGTTATTTTCCCCTTACAATATACAATATACATTTTCATATACCACCATACTGGAAAATGGCCGTAAAGAGCGCAACAGCCGAGAACCCTTTGATTGCTTTGACTAACTGCACACCCGTCTCACTTATGGTTAGATCTTTGTAAGACATTAGATAATAAGTTTACATTTACAACTTTTCAATGCCTGACGGCATGCTGGGTAACATTATAGTGGACAGCTAGCAGCAGAACAGTCTGAACAGCTTGGAGAGGCTCTGTCACTACATTTAAGAACAGAAAAGAGAGGTGGAGGATGAAGAAAGAGAAACCGGAGATGCTCTCTAGAAGAACTTGTGTCCTGGAGAGGAGCTCTGTTTTTGGTTTAAAATCATCGAAGTAGCCACTGTTGTTTCCAGTGGCGCTAACATTAGCCACGCCCGTCACCTCATTACAGAACGTGTCGGACTCGAGGCCGTCAGTAGCACCAGTGAAACAGCGAAGTCAAAGGTCAGACTTCGATCGAAGAGACATTTGCATGAGACACTGCACATGACAGGAAAAGGAAGCGGTGGAGCGACAGTATGAACGCAACAACAATCCACCTCTGAAGGACACGTTCCTGCTACAGACAGTCGAGAAGGACGTCACATCCATGATTAAACCACGGGACTAGAGGTCACCTTATGTCTTGATGGGAAGAGAATACTTCAGCCAAACTGCAATCCCGACATTATACCAACAACTCCGACGTACAGATGCCCACTTTTCTACAGCAACAGACCTGTGGTCAGTTTATAGTGCTTATACAACCACCTTTAAATATTTGCTTTTTAACATACATTCTGATTTCTTCATATATTGTATAATTTTGTGCAAACCCTATAGTAATTACAGCCTTCAGTTTTAACTGACTGTGGCTCAGTGGAGGGCAGAGTCGTCCTTCAATCCAAAGTAAAGTCCACCATCCACCTTCCTCTAGGTTAGACTAACCTGTCAGGATGAGTTCAGGGAAATTGGCGAGAGAAATACTTCTTGGTCTTTGGAAGATTTGGGGTTGCTCCAACTCTAACAACTCCTGGGTGGAGCAATGGTGGTGCAACATCTCAACAAAGGAAACTGTCCTCACAGTGGAATTGCCAGGTTTGTACATTGTTGTTACTCTGAGCAGAACCAGGTGATTCATAAATGTGGTGGTGACACACGCTAACAAACAAGATACTACGTAGATATAGACACTGCTGGAGTTGTTGGGCAATAATGGACAAATCTATTGGTGTAAACCGTAGTGCCTGATGATAAATGCAAACCCTGTTAGGAAATACATGGAGGGACATAGACTCTCCAGAGACAGACATGTTGAAAGACGACAGCAGACGAGGTATTTCACAGGTGTCTGCGATAATCTTGAGAGCTGGCTGGACAGTCAGAAGTTGAAGCAGACAGTGAGGCTTCATTCTTCTGCTGCAGTGTGTTTCTGTCTAGTCACCTACATAGATACTTCAAATCCACTAAGGACGTCTCTTTTTCTCACCCAGCACAGAAAAAGAGCTTGCCAACACGTAAATGATACAAGGTGACAAAAGAAACTAGAAAATGCATTTCCTGTTGAAAATGCGTTGGAATGCTGAAATCTGAAATTAATTGCAAAAACATTGCTGAAAATAGATATCCAATTTAAAAAAAATTGCAAAAAGCTTAATAATTCAAAAAGTTTAAAGATTACAACTATGAAAAGTTATATCACCCCTCTAGTGAAAGAGCTGAACATTTTGATATTCGAATGGGTTCTGTGGCTTAAAAAATTTCATCAGTGGTGATATTTGTAGTAGTAGAAGTTGTAGTAGAAGTATTATTTGTAGAAGTATTAGTAGCATTAGAATAAGTGCTAGTAGTAGCAGTAGTGATATTTGTAGTAGTAGTAGAAGTTGTAGTTGTAGTAATAGTAATGGCAGTAGAAGTAGCAGTAGTAGTAGTACTTGTAGCAGTTGTACTAATAGCCGTAGTAGTAATACTACTTGTAGTAGCATGAATAGCAGTAGTAGTAGTAGCAGTTGTAGTATAAGTAATAGTAGTAGTGGTAGTAATAATATTGATGGTAGCAGTAATAGCAGTAGCAGTAGTAGTAGTAATAGTAGCAACAGCAAAAGTTATCGTAGAAGTAGTAGCAGTAGTAGTAGTAGTAGTAGTAGTAATACTATATTAGCAGCAGTAGTAGTTGTCGCAGTATTAGTCAGAGCATTATGTTTTTCAACAAAAAAGCCTAATTTTGAGCTTAACGTTTAAATACAGTTAATCCATGAGGCTTTTATTTTGAAAGGGTGGGGCTGGGTGGGGGAGAAAGGAGAGGAGACAGAATCAGAATGTATGAAACAGAGGTTATTAAATGACAGTCTTCATCAAAAGCATTCCAGTTAGATTTCACTCTGTGGGGCTTTTATTTTGAAAGGGTGGGACTGGGTGGGGGAGAAGAGACATAATCATAATGTTTGACACACATAAACAGAGGTTATTAAATGACAGTCTTCATCACAAGCATTTCAGGTAGAGTTCACTCTCTGGGGCTTTTATTTTGAAATGGGGTGGGGGGGTGGAAAGTCCTCTTAAAATCTCTAAGACCTGAATGACTGTATGAGAGAGAGAGAGAGAGACAGAGAGAGAGAGAGAGAGCCTGCGTGCGTGTGTGTAACTGGTTGCCATGGTGACGACGCACCTGGTGTTAGAGGCAGACTGATTAAGAAACATTACAGTAAACAGTGATTTTGAACAAAGCCCCTTTTAACAAAAAGCAGGAGTCTGAGTGCCAAAATATGAATACCGTGAGAAAGATAAGACTCTGCCGAACACGGTAATGTGTTTTTTATGTTTGTGGTGTTAAAAATATGAGCTGCAGCGCAATAGACAAAACTGGTACTGTCTGCTTTCTTTGAGAAATGAGTGGTCAGATTTAACATGGAGTCTAATGGAGCAGTTGGTTGGAGTTCATGTTGCTCTGCAGCTCCTTGAGCCAAATGTGTAAGTCTGTGGGATTCCACAGTCATTTATCTACGACAAGGACAAGATTAGCTACTTTTAAATCCAGAAATTATGCATGAAGAGTGAAGATTGTGGACACAGTGGCAAAGCACAAATCTTTTTTTCACAAGAATCTCAAGCTGCTCTTCACTCTTGCGGTGACATCACACACTCTAAGCTCCGCAATACACACCCATTATAAAGTCAGAAAAGGACTGAAAAAGTCATAAACGTTTAATTGCTGCAGTTCAAAAAGTGTAAAAGATATCAAAAAGCTGAATCATGTGGCAATAGCTCAGGGTTTTCTCAACATTTTAAAGTTTAAATGGTGTCTGTAGCTGAAAGTATGAGGAAGTAGAAGGATTTGAAAGCTGAAGAGGATTTGAACATTTTCTCCATAGAAACCCATTCAAAGAAAAATGTGCAACAAGCTTAATAATTCAAAAAGTTTAAAGATTATAATTATGAAAAGTCAGAGCACCCCTCTCCTGAAAGAGCTGAACATTTTGATATTTGAATGGTTTCTGTCGCTTAAAATATGAAGGAGCAGAAGAGTTTGAAAAAATGTACGGAAGAAATATAAAAATAACTAGAAAATGCATTTCCTGCTGAAAATGCATTGGAATGCTGAAAGCTGAAATTAATTGTAAAGAAATTGCTGAAAATTAAGAAATGGGAGACTACCTGTCTGAAAAATGTTGAAGCTCGAAAGCATTTAAACTGTACTGCTGAAAACCCTTTGAAGAAAGAAGCTAAGAGCAGGAAAAGCTTGAAGCTTAACGATTTTATTTTCAAAGTAATAGCAGTAAAAGTAGTAGTAGTAGTAATAATAATAGTAGTAGAAGTAGTAGAATTAATAGGAGTAGTAGTAATAGCAGTAGAAGTAGGAGAACTATTTGTAGGAGTAGTAGTAATAGCAGTAGTAGTGATCATAGTAGTAGTTGCAGGAGTTGCAGTAGTAACAGTAATAGTAGCAGCAGTAGTTGTATATCAACAGTAGTTGTAGCAGCAGCAGCAGATGTAGTCGTAAAAGTAGTAGTTATCTCAATGTTATTGCAAGTATAAAGCAGACAGTGACATCATTACAAATATGTTTTATTTGTTTACATTTAGATTACCATTTTGTGAATCAATCATTTTGAAGTAATTTACACAGTAATTAGTATCAGCAGCAATAAATTACAAGAAATCATATCAAGAGAAACAGACAAGCCTAATACACTGATCATAAATAAATAGAAGTCACTATATTTCAAAGAGAAAAAAATAGTAAATATAAAAATGTGAATAAATAGTTGGTAATATGTTCTGTATGCATATATATTGTGGAATGGAAAGATTGTGTAACTGGCAATGTCAAAAAATATTGTCTGCATATTTAATTGTCCAAGTAAGGATGACTTGTTTATTGAACTGCAATAATCTGAAAAAAATTATATTTAAATTAATTGATCATAATTGAAGTGAACTGAAGTGAATTAAAACTGTAAATTGAAAAAAAACAAATCTCTGCAAAAAGTCTTACGGTTTTCCCCAAAGATCTCACGACATAGAAGCACTTTGGCCAACCAGAAGGAAACGTAAAGGGCCTTTTGTCTACACTTTGGTGGTCAATGCACTGACAAATGCATGTAGAAAGAGGAAAGATTTTTCAAAACCCTCTCAATCAAATTTGACTGGAAAAAAAAAAAGAGTATTAAGACAGAAGTGAACCCAACATTTACTATCCCCATGGAAATTAAACACAATCCATAATGCCTTAACAGTAATTGTTTTCAAATAGATTTATAAGGCAGGCAGGACACAAGATTATATTGTCACTATCAGTAGTTGGAGGTATGTGCTGTTTGTTCAAAATATGCGTTGTCTGTCCACACAACCTTCTTTGACCCATCTTATATCTTTTTTTTTTATGATAAGCACATTACACAAGGACTGTTGTGTTGCTCATGAACTTTAGTAAAGATTCATGGATAAATAGTGAAGGGATACATCGTTCTCGTTGGTAAATTACACAATTTTACATATTTCATGCTTAAAAAACCATCATAGCAAGAGGGGCACATTTATCAATACAGAGATTTCTGTACATTGGGCCCTTTGTTTGATATTGATAAACAAATATATCACAATTCCAACGGTTTACAATATTCTCATTTCCTACAATCAAAGGCTTTTCACATCGTGCTTAGACCTAGCTTAACACTCCCAGTAGTTCAAGACTTCAAGTTAGCCCTGGACTGCCAGTCTTGTCAACATTGTCATTTAAATGATCCCAACATTAAGCTCAGTTTACTGAGCCTCACTGAAACGCTGGATTTTCCTTAATTGTAAGGAACATTTGACTCAAGGTTAGAAGACGAGCTTGGAAAGATTCGTTTTCCAATTAAATCTTTTGACAAGACTCTTTGAACCAAGTCATGAGTTTTAGACATTCTGAAGACAATACCTTGAGCTTGGATTCCACAGTCTGACATTTTAACACTGGGCTTACATATACTGTATGTATTTTCAATAGGGTTTAGATTACCCTAAGGCTAGGCATACACATGTGAAAAACCTTGAATATACCTACCAGCTGAAACCCCATACTAATGACTCATGACATTAGGATAAAAATGTGTCCTTTTCTCCAGATAATTAGTTCATATGCGTGTAGCAATTGAACTAACTGACACATTTTTATCCTTAATCTTTCATATATCTGTTAGAAAACTGATTAATAGGAAAAGGGAAGGATGACATGAATAAATAAATACAATAAAATAATGTAAAAGATATACATTGTGATGAAACATAAAATAAACATACATTGTTGGACCAAATAAGGTAGAGATCAAACAAACAAAATAAACAGGTGTCCTGTTGTTTTGACAGACAGTCATTCTGTCCATGTGTCAGTAGTGTATGTTGCTGTTGGTTGAATCTGTCTGTTCTTAACACAAAACAAACTGTGAACAGAGCTCAGTGTCAGTGTGATAATATAAAGAGCTGAAACATTATGACCTTTGACCCGTCCAGTGGCTGTAGAAGCACTTTTTTTTGTTGTGGTCAAAGATAGATATTGTACTAAGGAAGTAACACAAATTGTTACCTTTACAGCTTGTTTAGGGAGGAGCTTGATGCTGGACAAAGGAGGAAGTGTCACTGTGACAGTGCTGACTGACTGATGATGGATCTGCAGCAGTTTGGTTCCCTGCAGCCGTACACCTGATCACTTGCTTAAGGATCAACTGTAGTTAGTCTCTACTGAACTGAACTGTGCACAGCAATGGATGCACAGATGATGATGTTGAGGAAGGAGGACGGAGCTGGTCCTGACAAGAGAGAACAAAATTGTATTGTAATAAACTGAAGACTGAAACAAAACATGTTAAAAAGTTACATAATTCACAATAATCAAATACCTTGAATTCTGCTGCAGGGCAGGACAACATGTATGTCCAGTGCCATTTCACACAGAGACGTTTAGGAAGGCTGCATGATGTTCAGCTTCTTCTATATGTTTAGCTCTCTGTGCAGTCCTGAGTGTCTTCACTGTGAAGTGGAGGGATCACAGAGGAGGAAGACCTGAAGGAAGAAGTTTATATAAATTACAATGTTATACTAGCTGTAACATCAGTGTCATTTAAACTGTTGCATTAATACAACGGGAATAAATGAATGAACACACAATTAAAGCAAAACACTGTAAATCAAATGTGAAATAAGAAAACTATACCTTATGTTCTGTTGTGAAGAAACCTCGACACTGGCAGGGAGAACACGTGTCTCTGTGGTCCAGCAGTGATGGGTCCACTGTTGATGAACAGTTGAGATGGTGCTGCAGCATCTGGTCTGTGGTGGCATGATGTCTTGGTTGTTTTGAGCTGATCCAGTATCTCACAGATGGTGAGGCAAAGGCAGGCAGGTGTTTTCTCATCCTCTGCCTTGAAGACTGACTGGGACAAGCAGGAAGTAAAATGTGTCTCTATGTGATCCAACAGTGATAAGTGCTCCGTTGATTGACAGTTCAGTTAGTGCTGCAGTCTCTGGTCTTTTGCAGCATGTCTTGGTTGCTGTGAGCTGATCCTCACAGTGCTGAAGGAGGTGAGGCCAAAGCTGGCAGGTGTCCTTACAGAGGACACAGGAGAACTGTGTCTTCTGTCCATCAGAAAGGAAACTTAGCATTGCAGAGGACACAGGAGAACTGTGTCTCCGGTCCAGGGGAAAAAAAACCTAAATGAGTAACAGTCTCTAGCAAGGCCACCCGCCCTGCTAGAGTGTGAAATTGATTGGGATGGAAATGTGGGGTTTCAGCTGGTAGGTATCATTACACCAGAAAGTATGTGTTCTAGAACACATACTTTCTGATGTATGTCTGCTATGCTAAATGTTAGCAGCTGTGTACAATGCTGTATACAGCTGCTGAAAGAGTTTTGGCCTGTGCATTTATCAACCCTAACCCAAACCCACCCTGATAAATGCACAGGCCAAAATGTGTTGGAAATATAGCTCGAAACAATATGGTTACCTGGAAAGAATATTACCCATAATATTGTCCAATACTGTGAAAAGATGATTACCAAACAAAATTCCATTCAACTTACTAAATAAAGTCCAACATGTCTTGTGTGACTGCATCTTTATTCCTCACCAGTGTCTCGACCTCTCGTTTATTTTGCAGCATACCAGAAGTTATTCTTCGTCCATCTCTAGTCAGAGGCTTCCCTTTCCTCAACTGTATTGTCATGCTGGAGGTGGCCAAATGTATTTCAGTCACAAACTGTGCAAAGAACAAATAATTTGTGTCTCTGGCAAAACGATCATCAGTGCAGAAAAGCCTTGCTTTGAAATAACTGCTCGGTGTCAGTTTAATACGTCTCATCTCATCTCGTGTGTTTTGACCTGTAGGAAACTGTACCGGGAAAGCCATCGCCTCAAGTTTAGGTGTTCTGAAAAAGCCAACTGGACTGTTTCTTTCTGCAGGGGCAACAGAGTAGATTCCTTCACTGAAACATAAAATCTCCTCTGAAACATCACATGGCTGAAGACATGACTCTAGAGCAAAACCACCGTTAGGCATGTCACCTTCCTGTTCTGCATCATCTCTCTGCTCCTCTGGTTGTTCACCATCACAAGACAACATGTCAATATCCTGTTCACCTTCAGCCTCAATTTCTGCTTCACACAGTGCACTTTTCTCACACATGTCAATGTCCATTAAATCAGTGTCATCATAATCATTCTCAGCCATTGTTGCATCCTCATCATCATCGTCATCGTCATCATCAGGAAGTGTTGGGTCACATAGCTCAGGCTCGTCTCTGATAGTTATGTCCTGGTATTGTGGATGAATGTGTTTGAGTTTATGCAGCGCCTGCACTAGTTTAGACCAGGTGACAGTCTGGAACAGCTGATGACCTTTGTAACACAATCGTCTCTTCAGTTTCACTCTCATGACCTGGGACTCACTTCTCAGTCTGGGCAACGCTTCCACTGTTTCCTGCACCTCCGACGGGACACAAACAACGTTACCATGTATCGCTCTCTGTCTACCTTTGGGAAGAGGAATAATTTTGGCAAACGCTATGCACTTAGCTATGAGATGTCTCTCCAATATGTTGAGATCACACAGTTCAGGTGGAATGTCAGCGAGCTCCAAGTTGTTAGCTACAGCGAGTGTTGGCATGGCTCCATCTTTAAGATGATTATGACAGGTGTGACAAATCCACTCTTCCTTTCTCTCGTCAGGTACTTTGCACTGTTGTTCATCTCTGCACTCATCATCACAAACATGCACGTACTTTCCTGTGAGGCATGCTGCAACCACGTCTGGATTTTTTACATAGTTTAACCTTTTACAGGGTCTCACTTCGTTTGGAAATGATGCTTTATGACAGACAGTGCACACATAAGTGGGACCAGCCTTTATTTGTGACCTGAAAATAGATATAGCCTCTTTGATCAAACTGTTGTCACTTTCTTCTGTTTGTCTATTTATCCATCTGTATTTTCTTTTTATTTTCATGGCACATCTCACGTTATGCATACTAGGATTGTTTTTATATCTGTCTTGCATTATTTTTTTCATTAGTTGTCTGTGTCTTACCCTGAATGCTTGATCATGAGCATAACGCTGAGTGATTTGAGATCTCTTCTTCTGTCTAAACTCTACGCTTTCTTTATATCGAGCAGTGACGCACTGTTTTTTTTTTTGTCTAAAATCAGTATTGTCTCGGTACCGGGCCATAAATTGCTTTTTTTGTTTCTGTCTGAAATCAGGATTGTCCTTGTAACGAGAGAGCATGTGACGTTTTAGTTTCTGTCTGAAATCAGGATTGTCTTTGTTTTGAGAGGAAATGTGCTGTTTCCGTTTTTGCTGTAAGTCAACATTGTCTCTTGTATCATTGTCTAAATTCAGGATTGTTTCGATAATTCCAGCTTGCGTCATATTTTTTCTTTGCTTTATATGCTATATTTGAAGCATACTTTTCCCTTTCTTTGGTTTTTTGATTCTCTTTTCTTTGTGGAGTTTTTCCTGAGACCAATAGTCTTCTCTTCATTTTACTCCTTTCGTGTTTACTAAACTTTGACAATCTACAGATGGTTTCCTGTAAAACAGTATCAGAGAGTTCACTGGCAACAGTATTTTTTTTTGAAGAAGAAATGTTTGATTCACTGAGAGAAGCATCATGTGATGAAGGAAACTGAATTCACTTGACGGTTCTGGTTCATTTTGGTTATCAGGGAAGATGACCTCTTGTTGTCTCACAGATGATGTAAAAGTGATGTCATTGGAATCTCCTGTCATTATGGTATCAGAGGGATCACTGAGAACAGGGTTTATCACTTCAGCAGTCAATTCTGATTCACTGTGAGGAGCATCATGTGATTGGAATGATGTGATGAGGACCTCTGGTTGTTTCACAGCTGTGGTGTGAGGAGACATTTCAGGTAAAATGTTCTCAGGACGATCAGTGGCTGTGTTTGTCTTTAGAGTCGGTGAGTATGATTCATCAACAGCTTCATCCAACAGAGTAGGTTCCTCCTCAGTGACAGCTGTAGGTCTGCAGTCTGTGTTCGGAAGAGCATCATTCAGGTTGACTGTGTTCACATTGTAAAACTCCACAGGCTTTAACTCATAGTTACAGGAGGACTGTGTGCGCATCATTCTGTAGGACTTCTTGAGCCTGTCAATCATATCACTGAGACGTGTGAATGTCACCATGACAGCGGTACCAGGAGTACGTGAAGGGGGCAAACCTCTGGCTGTTCTGGAGTGTGGGTCAAAGAAACCATATCTGCCTGACCTGGTTCTGAATACTGCAATACACAACAGTCTCATCAACAGCAAAGCGCACTTCACATCTGACAACAAGCAGCTCAGTCCTGACTCCAGGTCCAGAAAGCTATCGACTGATCCAGGTAAAGGTTCTCCTAATGTGCCGTACCTAGAAAGTTGTGTCATGTCCACATAATGTGTCAACCTGCGTGCAGGAACTTCATCAGGGAGCTCATCGGTAGTCAGATAGATGTGATCCACGACCCTTTTCCTGGTCTCTTTATACATCATGTTACCTTTTTCCAAAACAAGGTTGAGGTCTGCTCTGGTGATGTTTTCATTCTCATGAAGGAATGCAAGAAGTGTTTGTGAGTTACAGGTACACTGCTGATTTCTGGTTCTGCCGTATTTAACAGAAGCCTGGCTGCGGGATGCACGGACATGTTGTTCATCTCCCAGGTTTACAAAGTCTGCATGAGAAGGTTCTGCTGCAAAAGCCTGTGGTGCACATGACGCATAACTTTGACCTCTGTGGTTTACCTGCTTCACATTAGAAGGCCCTGCCTCGCATGACTCATCACTGTGTTGTCCTCTCTTTACAATATCTGCATATGATACCTTTGGTACATGTGACATCACTTTGACCTCTGGAGTTTTCCTGGTTGACTTTAGAAGGCCCTGCCTCACATGCAGCGTTACTGTGTTGTCCTCTCTTTACATCTGCATAAGAAACCTCTGGTACACATGAAGCATCAGGCTGACTTCCCTGTTCCACACTTCCAGCATGAGACGCTGCAGACATCTTTACTTTTCCACTGCTCTGAGGACCACTACATTCTGCTTCTTCAGTTGTTGTTGCACAGTCATTAAACCTCTGCCAGAATGATTTATTGCAAAAAATATTAAGGCATCACTTTACACGCATTACTTTGCAGTTAAATATTTAACATTTATTCCAATTGATGAACACGTAAGGACATCTTATTTTGGTCACCCTTACAAGCAATTCAGTATAATATAATACTATATATATCTTACAAAATATTCACTATTATAAAACACACACACACACACACATAATTATTTATTTATAACTATATATCCATTCTCAGACAGGTGCTTCATGTCTCTCACTCCCTAACTGTTCGTGCTGGATCTGTCCCCGTTGTTTTAAAAAGCTAAATAAGTTATTAGCATGACGTCATCCAGCTAGCCAAACCTGTCTGGTGTACAGCTAGAGAAGCTTCGCATGTACTGCTTCCATTTCCCGCTAGTCTGCTCTCTGATTGTGAGGTCAGGCTGATCTGATATCAGCTTTAACTGCAGTTTCTCCGCCAAAGTTCTCCTACAAACAGGTCTTGGAGAAGTAGTGCTCGCGCTGGCGCTGGCGCTCGCGCTCGCCTGTAGAGACTACTCCTGACGAGGACGCGCAGCTTGGGGCAGAACGAATTCTGTTCATGCTGTTCAGATTAATGACAGTGACCGTTTCTTCTGCTGACTCTAGGGTTCCGTGGCATAGTCCTGCTTATAAATGAGCGAATGAACCAGGTTCCATTCATTTAAATTGTGGTGCGTTCAAGATCCAAATAGTAAAAATGGGTATTAGGCGACGGTTAACGTTATCATGATGTGCTCTAATAAAATCTTGTAGAATATAATTTGTATGCGTCATTCCGAGCTCCCAGTCAACATTGAATTACTCAAGGGGGCTTTTATTTTAAAATGGGGTGTGTGTGGGGGGAGCGAGGGGGGGAGTCCTCTTAAAATCTCTAAGACCTGGATGACTGTATGAGAGAGAGACACACAGAGCGATAGAGAGAGCCTGCGCACGTGTAACTGGTTGCCATGGTGAGGACACACCTGTTGGAGAGTCTGTGAGTCTGTGTGTTTATGAGCTTCACTAATGAGCTCAATCATAAACAGCTGTGTGCCTGCAGCCTTTTAATGGAGATAAAACAGGGAAACACCTCTCAAACAAATCATCAAAACTCCCATAACCGTAGCTCCTATTGCTCCGATATTAATAAATGAGAGGAAGGATGAGTTGAAGAACAGATCGTGTAAAAATTGTGTCTGTAGTGTAAAAAATGTGGCTGAACTGGCGATCTAGAAATGGGGTACCATGTTCTGTGGAAGATGTTTTTGAAGCAAAATTTAACATTGGTCTCTATGGAGCAGAAAGTTGGTTTTCCTCTCAATTACAGGCTTCTGTGCCAAATGTGTAAATCTGTGGGATTCCACAGTAATTTGTCTACGACAAGGACAAGATTAGCTACTTTTACATCCAGAAATTAGGCATGAAGAGTGAAAATTGTGGACACAGTGGCAAAATACAAATGTTTTTTTCACAAGAATCTCAAGCTGCTCTTCACTCTAGCGGTGACGTCACGCACTCTAAGCTGCGCAATACACACCCATTAGAAAGTCAGAAAAGGAGTGAAAAAATCATAAAAGTTTAATTGCTGCAGTTCAAAAAGTGTAAAAGATATCAAAAAACTGAATCATGCGGCAATACCTAAGGGTTTTCTCAACATTTGAAAGTTGAAATGGTGTCTGTAGCTGAAAGTATGAGGAAGTAGAAGGATTTGAAATTTGAAGAGGATTTGAACATTTTCTCCATAGAAAAATTCAAAAATAAATGTGCAAAAAGCTTAATAATTCAAAAAGTCTAAAGGTTAGAAATATGAAAAGTCATAGCACCCCTCTGCTGAAAGAGCTGAACATTTTGATAGTTGAGCGGTTTCTGTAGCTTAAAAAATGTGGAAGGAGATAAGTAGCAAAATACGGGCGGAAGAAATATAAGAAGTTTAATAAAGAGAAACAGGATAATAGTTGGAATGCTTAACAGCATTCCAACAATGAATTGAATCATATGCTATGGCCTTCACAGTTACCAGGGTGATAAAAGTCTGCTCGCATGTCAGCCATTCATACAGATGGCAGCATGAACGTGTTACATGTAGGAGAGCTGCATGTTATACGCTCATGCTACAGTTTGCATTACAACAGTTTGCACTACAACATACACACACTGCTGGAAGCAACCTAACTTACTCTTTCTAAAGTCCATCAAGGAGAAATGAATCCATTTCAATAAAAGAAAACTTCAGATCTTGTCTCATAATCATCATAATCAACAGACATTGTGTTGATTACTATCTGTTCATCCATGGCAGCATGACATAAAGAGCTATCGGCAAGAAAAAAAATAAAAACAGTGGTAAAAATAGTTTTAATCTTAATATCCAGACATTTGACTATGGAGGATGGAATCTGCCAAAAGAAAAGTACAAATGTACAAAAAAAGGAAATAAATGTAGCCATTAATTAATTGATCAAATGTGACTTACATTGATATTTTTGTTTTTATTTGTTTCTTTGTCTATTTACCTTTGTATTGTAACCAAGTGGAACTGACGAGAGAAATGATTGGGTCCGCCGGACCAGTAATGGGGTGCACGGGCCCTGATTAGGTGAAAAGATGCACCTGCTGGCAATTCGTTCTGTTCTGTGTCTCCGCCGCCACTAGCGGGTGCGCTGAGTCCGTCTACTTTCTCTCCCGCAACAAGCGGAGATGTAGCGTGAGGTCGCATTATAAGTTGCGTTGGGAGCGCAGTGTCTGGGAGGCATCCTGTGCGGAGGGGACAGCGTGTGTTTGGGGGATGGCTGATTCAGGTATATATATTTATAGTTGAATGGTTTTTCATTATGTATTTGTGTGCTGGAGAAATTGGGTACAATTAAGAAATATGTAATGTTGCATTTGTGTTTTATAGAGCTTCCTGAGCAGTGCACCCAATGGTAGCTGGGGGGGGGGGTCCAAGTGGGGTGGCTGGGTTGCTGGAGAGCCGGTGGGTTGAGGTAGTTTCTTTTGGGTTTGTTTTTTCTGTTTATTGGCAGTTATTTGTGATTAACTATGTTTTGGTTTCATTTATTTTCTAGTTCGTTGGTCTTTTGTTTCATTTCTTTTGCTTTAAGTTGTTTGTGGTGCCTATCCTGGCACATGGTCTGTGAACTCCTCCTGCCCGCCAAACCAGCTGTTACTGGTCACATAGCTATGTTGTACTAATAAAGAGTGATATTTTCATAACAACGCTGCCCCTTGCGTGTATATGCCTTTACGGTGTTTGAACCGGGTCTCTGTGGCAACGGGGTGCTACAATATTTATTCCTGTATTTATCACTCTTCTATTTACTTCTCCCTTTTATTTATTTATTTTCATTAACTCAACTATATATTTATTCATGCATTATTTTGCATTTGCATTTTTACCCCTAGCCTCAGTTTCTATTGAAAAATCATGCAATATGCATTTGTACATATACAGAATACAGAAAATGAGCGAGTCTGCATGATTTCTAACAACTTCAAGTACCTTGGAATATTCTAAGAAAGTCAATTTTGTTTCTCTGTGAGTGTTTTCATGGTAGTAGGCTATAAATTGCTCATTGAAAGTCTTCTGTCAAACCATAACAATACATAGGATGGTAAGCTGGACAGGCTGGAAACGAAAGATGATAAATAAAGAAAACAATCCGAACCAGTTAGGGGTAAGAGAGGGCGAGGAGGAAGGCTACTCATCCTCTGTTTCCCAGAAGCTCTAAACTCTCTCTGAATACAAACAATGTACACTCGAATTATCCTGTAGGCAGTCGACTTGCTCAATTCTTAAAAGACTACATCTTCTCTTTAGTTTTATGACATGGGAGTATTCACACTGTCAGTGTTGCCTTCATGTGGTGTGTAGTTTTAATATTTTGTTGAACTGGACAGTTTTCCACTCTTGTGGTCAATAATAAAATTGTGTTCCATTTTATTTTGTGGGGAAAATGCTTCGTACAGGTTTAGACAGCGTGACTGTGCCAGTCTGAAAGCAATATAGGGAAAGGTCTGAAATATATCTGTCTCACTTTTACTGTCCATTGGTTACTGTCTCTGTCTCTTAATACTTATTTATATTGCCATTACGGTTGGTAATCAGATACAGTATTATCAAAGGAGTAGACAAAACTGGCCATATTCAACTATATTTAAAGATTGTGCGAAACAAACTTTCTTCTCTCTGTGTTGGCCTCTGTCAGCTGGTCCCAATCCGTGTGTCTGGCTGGTTGAGTATACTCTCCCTAAACAAACCACAGTGTCTTGCTAATCCTGGGCTTCTGCCTTACATTACAGCCATCAATTTAAGACCTCCGGGCCTCCTAATTCATTGTGCTGTGGGTCGCTGTCAAATACTCCACCGCACACATGGTTTCCAGTATTACGCTGTACATTTGTGTGTGTTCAGCAGCGTCTGTCAGACATGGCAACACGTGTGGCTGTCAGTGCTGTGCATGTCTCCCTGGTCCTGTGTAAGCGTATCTCAAACACTTCCACACACATGGTTTTCAGTCGTATATGAGGGGGATTGTGTTGCTGCTACTGTGTGTTGCTGCTGTCGTAGTGAAGGAGTGCGGAGCTGTGGGTGTCAGGGTTACACTGACCTGGCTTTTAAAAGTCTGATGCCTGTAGGAATATCAAAAATTCAAACTGACCTTTAAAGGAACACTCTAGGGAATTTTTTTCCTATGAAAGCAGTTATATTGTGGCTCTGGAGAATCATGGTCAAATCTGACAATGTGCAATGGTGCAGAGTGCAAAGGGTGATGCAATAAATGATTAATGAAGCAGGTTGCTCTATATCAGGCATGTCCAAAGTCCGGCCCGCGGGCCAATCACGGCCCAAGGTCAGATTTTATACGGCCTGCGCCTTCTGTCTTAAAATGCATTATTTATGGCCCGCCAGCACAGTCAAACAGAATGAATAAATCATACAAATTCAACATGCAATTCCTCTTTTTACCTCATGGTGGCAGCACCACTTTGTAACTGTCTGGCTGTTTAAAATTTGCTCTGACCCTTGAACTGTCATGGCTACAGCAAGTAAAAAAAGGAAAGTCGATAACGAGGGCCGCCGCTTCCAGGAAAGGTGGAGATCGCAATATTTTTTCACCGAAAACCGAAACAACTGTGTCTGCCTAATTTGTCATGAGACTGTTGCCTTGTTTAAGGAATATAATGTAAAGAGACACTACGAGACAAAACATGCTAATGCATACAACAAGCTATCAGCGAGCGACCGTGCTAGAAAAGTGAAGCAACTCCAAGATAACTTGGCCACACAGCAGCGGTCCTTTTCGCGGGCCCATGAGTCAAATGAAAACATCACCAAAGTAAGCTACGACGTGGCCATGTTAATTGCTAAACATGGCAAACCTTTTTACGGAAGGTGAGTTTATCAAAGACTGTTATGAAAATAGCAGAAAACATTTGCCCCGAGAAGAAGACAGAGTTTGCTAATGTTTGCCTGGCTCGTACACTGTGGCACGGAGAATTGAAGAGCTATCATCAGACATTAAGAGACAACTGGGAGAATTTTGATTTTTTTTCGTTAGCCTGCGATGAAAGCACAGACACATCAGACACTGCCCAGTTACTGATTGTTTTGAGAGGTGTTGACGATGACATGAACGTAACAGAAGAGATGCTTGACCTTAAAAGCCTTAAAGGCCAAACAAGAGGATCAGATTTATTCCTTACTGTTTGCTCAGCTGTTGATGATCTGAAACTACCGTGGAGTAAAGTTAGTGGGATTATTACCGATGGCGCGCCTGCCATGACTGGTGAAAGAAGTGGGTTATCCACACTGATCTGTAACAAAGTCAGTGAAGAAGGAGGCAATGCTATTAAACTGCATTGCATCAAAACAAGAAGGAGGCAATGCTATTAAGAAGGAGGCAATGCTATTAAACTGCATTGCATCAAAACATGATGTGATCATATTTAATCATACTGTTGTGTTTACAGAAGACATATAATATAGTTGTATATAATATGAGCAACAATTTGGACCTGCTCAAAGATCTGGAGCCAAGATTAGGGACCACTGTTTGTATATTAACTGTTAAATCACTGACGAGTAATAAATGGATGAAAAAGTATTCAGATCCTTCACTGCAGTAAACGTACTAATACCATACTGATGAAACAATAATCCACTACGAGTAAAATACCTGCATTCAAAACCTTAGTCAATATTATCAGCAAAATGTACTTTAAGTGCAGAAAGTAAAAGTACCCGTGCAGTAAAATGTACATTATTTGCCCCTGACCTGTAGTGCAATCTCAAAATCTCCCCCGAGCGTCTGTGTCAGAGTGATATCCGGTTTATCCCAAGACGAGGATTGTAACCAATTAGATGTAGAGATACAATGGCGACTGGGTCCGCCCACTTACTGTCAAAAAGAAAAACTAGTCGCGAGCGAGCAGGTAAAAGACTCGCGAGCGAGCAGTTTAAAGTTTCGCGAGCGAGCAGGTTTAAGCTTCTCGAGTGAATTTGGCTCGCGGAGTGATGTAAAAGCGCTCATCAAAGTAAAATACGTGCGCGGCTGTTTTCGCGCGCGCATGGATCTCATTTGCGCTCTCGGATTTTGACAGTGATTTGACTTCATACCGGTGGTAAAGGCAATTCATTTCATGCGCTCTAAAGCCCTATACCACCACCAGTTTCAGCAGTTCCTGCTTGACATCCAGGCTGAATATGGAGATGTGATATATCACAACAATGTGAGGTGGCTCAGTCGGGGATCCGCACTGCAGCGATTTTTCTCTCTTAGAAGGGAAATTGGACAATTTTTGGCTGAAAAGGGAGAACTGATGCAAGAACTGTTAGATGCTGAATGGGTGGCAGACTCGGCTTTTTTGGTTGACATAACAAAGCATCTGAACGCGCTGAACGTCAGCCTTCAAGGAAAAGACGCAGTAGTGAGCCAAATATATGCACACATCAAGGCCTTTGGAACCAAGCTGCAACTTTTCCAGAGACACTTGTCACAAACGGAGCCCTGCACCACACATTTCCCAGCTCTGCAGTAGGTCATGGTCAGTTTTCCACAGGCCAATATCGGTGTGCAAACGAAGAGGTATGCAGCAGCCATCGCATCCCTGACTGTGGAGTTTAACGACAGCTTTCGGGATTTTGCAGCGATTGAAGAGGACATGTTGCTTTTCTCTTCTCCCTTCAGCGTGGACCCTGATGATGCTCCACCTCACCTGCAGCTGGAGCTGATTGAGCTGCAGTGTGACTGCGAATCGCGCAGCAGGAGAGCGAGTGTTGCCATCTTCACTACCATGGAAGCGTTTAAAAAACGCAGATATTGGGGGCGCCCCCCTAATATAATGGTAGGGGAAACACTGCTTCCTGACTGAACTTACATACATACCTGTAAACTTGTCGGTTTTCGGCGAAATTCGCTGTTTTGAATTAAAATATGTCATCCACGTGAATCGTGTAGATCCATAGAGTTTTTTTCTTTTTTGGTGGGGGTCAACTGGCCAATCAGCGTTTCTCAGATTGGAGTGAGACGAGGAGAAAAGGTGATGTGTTGAGTCTTGGCCAATCAGCGTTAAGATGTCTACACAGTCTTCCCAACCTGTTTATAATGGAAAGCTAGTCAGCTTGATATCATTAGTGGATTGTATTGGCGTTAACGTTTAAGTTATGTTATGTACCGTTACAGTTCAGACTTGCTGGGTTAAGGCAAACGTCCACTGCATGCAAAACTTTGTCGACTGTTAATGTTCGTCATTATCGCGATTTAGGTAGAACAATTGTAACGTGATGAAACATGCAACCCCCCCGTGTTCCGGTTCAGTTCCCGCGGTCACTCATTAACGTTAAACCAGAACACCGGCGGATCTGGTTGCAGTTTTTTTTCTTTAAACTCAAAGTAGAATTTCATCTGTGCTGTAATATGACAAAAACTTTTGAAAATGAGATCTCGGTCTCTATGGATTTTGTCTGAATAAAGGTTAATAATAATAATATTGATTGAAAAAAACAAAAGAAGCTAACTAGCCAGCTGTACAACTAGAGCTGAAATACTGATTAATAACTGAATAATAAATTAGTTAGTAAATGTCTTATCAGTTAATTTTCTTCTCAGAGTACACCAGAATGATACATTTCAAAGCTCATATTTAAAATAAAATTCTCCCCGGGCAGCATGCCCCCGAACCCCCCGACAGGGTTTCGGGTTCGGGTGCTTGTCACCTTTTTCACCTCTTATGAGTTTGCAGGTATGTACTTAGCTAGAGCTTCATTTAGTTACCACAGCAACCTACTTTATAACCTTGGCCGCCACAGCCAACCCAGTTATTACACAACTGAACTGGGTAGAGCCATGGCCTATAGCCCTGCTGGGGTCAAAAGACAAGCAGTAGATGTAGTAGTGTGCACACCACAATCCCCAGTTCATCAAGGAGCACAAAGGAACATGTAGCTGTATCATGCACAGAGGGGAGGTCAGTTGCAAGACTACTGACAGACACCCCTCCCTTTTCACCAGTCCTGCATTGTTCCAGCGAGCACAGACCCTAAAAAAAAGAGACCAACATATCCAAGACAATGGACAGAGCATCAACCATGCTGCCACCTTATATGTCCTTAAAACTCAGGGCATTTAGTTCATTCTGACTCTGAGCTGAGGTCAGTGCAACCTGCAAAGCTGACTTGAATGACAATGCCTTCAGAGCGTTCTGATTGGCCGCCTACGCTTCTGCAATTTTTAGTTGGTGAATGCATGCTCGTGATTGGAGGAGAGTATTACCCATAGAGTGCAGTAGAGGGTGGAGCCTGTGTGAGTTAGAGCCTAAATACAGTTTGGCTCTAACTCCAAGTCTCAGCTTTCCTTATACTGGGACCCCATTTTTAGAATAGGCAAAAATAACATACATATTGCATGCAAAAAACTGCATGTTTTTTTTATTCCAAACTGCATTTATACATTGCCATAAAGTGTGCCTGTCTGTAAAGGGAAGATGCGTGTGTACTCATAGAACCCGTTTTCATTCAAATATCGTGAGGTCAAGGGACCCCTCTGAATATGGCCGTGCCAGTCATTCCCTCGCCTACATTTTGAGTGTTATTTGGCCTTCTTTATGACAAGCTAGCATGGTTGGTACCAATGGATAGATCTACACAAATATACTAAAGCAGCTATTCTTTCTCCTTTTTTGTAGATGTCATTTCTCCTACACACTTCAACCCATACTTCAGGCGGCTGACGTTTGATGTGTCTTCCATGGAAAAGAACGCCTCCAACCTTGTGAAGGCTGAACTTCGGATCTTCCGTCTTCAAAACCATGGGGCCCGAGTGTCTGAGCAGCGCATCGAACTCTACCAGGTACACACACGTTCCACTGGTCTGATATCAGGAGCTCCCAGGGATCTCTAACAATGATTCAAGAGATACTTTTGGAATTTATTCAGGCTAGGAAGGATTTTACTAAATAAATAGACAAAATTGGCATTGTTGTTTTTACATTTTTGTTTTTGATTGTGCTTTTGTGATTTTCCCTCACTTACAGACTTTTAAGCGTCATAAGACATTTCTTTAACATAATGTGGATTTTAATGAAGTATCCAGTCAAACTTGATTTTGTCAATATTAATCAGACTACAACCGGAATGTTTCAGATACCAACATCTTATCCCGTTGCCAACAGATTCTTCATATCTGCAATCAGAGTTTATGCTTACAGTTAAGAGAGATTGTATACTAACCTTACATGGCGAGACTTAAAAAATAAAAGTATTTACCCGAGGATAAGGTCACGGAAACATATTTTTTGACAATGGATTTCAGATTTCTGGCTAGCTAGCTAAAACTGCGACACACTAGTGACAGAACAAACACCACAGGGTGATAATATCGCAGATGTGATTGGCTATGTTTCCGGCTATATCACCACCATGGTCTGTGTTTTTTTGTCTGTCTTTTTGTCATTGGTTTTATGCAGGAGAAAGCTAGTTAGCTATCTACCAGGAGATTTGTTTTTAACGATGCTAGCTACCCTGATAAAAACATGACGGCAGACTTTCAATGCTACTTTGGTTTTGAGGTTGTGAACCCAACCACTCACAAAATAGTTGTATACCTTTAGACCAGTGGTATTCATTTGAAGTTCAACGAGGTCCAGTTAGAGAGGATTTCCTCATGCAAAGATTCAGAACATCACAATAATGTCTGATGATTCAGTCCCAAATATATTGAAGTAGCCAACAGTTGTATTAACATCTGTATGTATACCAAGATGGCGCCGCGGATGGCAGCCTCGGTACTGCACTATCTTGTACTTTTTCTATTTTTGTTTGTTTGTCTTGTTTCCAGCTCTCCCTCTCTGATCACATTCAGTAGAGAGGAACTTTTAAACATCCATCTATCCATTGGCCAAACCTTTTTGCCGCATTTCATCGAACCAGAAAGTTTTTCAGAGATTTTAGTTGGGGGAGCAGCGGCTCTACTCGGAATTTATCGGAGACGCCAACGAGGGAAGCGAGCAGGAGCGCTCCTTAATCTGCGCCGACGGGGACTCAGAACTGCGCTCCCATCAATTCACCTGGCGAATGTCCGCTCTCTGGCCAACAAGATGGATGAGCTGCTGCTCCTCAACAAACTGAAAAAGGACTTTAGCAGATCCGCCGCCCTGTGCTTCACTGAAACCTGGCTCGGTGAGCACATCCCGGACAGCGCACTACATCTGCCGGGCTTCCAACTCCTCCGAGCGGACCGCGTAACGGCGCTGTTGGGAAAAACGAGGGGAGGCGGAATCTGCTTCTACAGTAACGGAGGTTGGTGTACAGATGTCCCAGTGTTTTAAAGGAATCATGCAGCCCTCACTTAGAAACACTTTTCATAGACTGCAAACCATTTTATTCACCGCGGGAGTTTTCCTCGTTCATTCTGATCGGTGTTTACATCCTCAGGCCTGTGAGAGTGAGGCGCTGCAACACCTGGCTGAACAGATCAACAACATGGAGCACAAACACCCATTGTTCTTGGGGACTTTAACAGAGCAAACCTCAGCAAATAATTGCCTAAATACAGACAGCATATTAAGTGTAGCACCATGGACAAAAACACACTGGACCACTCAGAGATCAACTGTGAAGTCTTGGCGATCCTGTGTCGAGCCCCGGGTTTCACACAGTTGATTCAGCCTGCCTGCCAGCCGCGGACGCGGATTAGCCACTTTCCGGCTAGGATCCGAGCGGAGCGCGAGGACGGTCCTCCGTGTTTGACGTGACTGTTTACCTGTCGGCTTCGTCTGCCGCTCAGAGGGTTTTAGCCACTTTCCGGCTTGGACCTTGTTTTTTCCCCCTGAATGAGAGAAATAAATATCTTGGTTTGAGAAAGAACTCTGCTGTCCTGTGTCTGCATTTGGGTCCATGAACACACCACATCATAACAGCTTCGTCGGGTCAAGGAGGAGGCCTACAGAAGTGGGGACAGGATCCTGTACAACCAGGCCTGAAACACACTGACGAGGGAGATCAAGAGAAGCTACACTGAAAAGCTGGAGAAAAAGATTTCAGCCAATGACCCCTCATCAGTTTGGAGAGGCCTGGAAGTACTCACCAACTACAGGAGACCATCCCCCCCCCACTGAGGCCAATCACCAACTGGCTGACGACCTGAATGTTTTGTACTGCAGGTTCGATAAGCCCACTTTCACCCCCCCACCTGCCCAATTATCAAACAACCACCAACACCCCCTCATTATCACCTCTCCCAACCGACCCCCCCACCGGCACTGATGATCTGCGAAGAGGATGTGAGTCGGCTCTTCCACAGACAGAGGATCAGGAAGGCACCAGGCCCAGACGGTGTGTCACCCTCCTGTCTGAAAGTCTGTGCTGACCAGCTGGCCCCCATCTTCACACAGATCTTCAACCAATCACTGGAGCTATGTGAAGTCCCCTCCTGCTTCAAACGCTCCACGATCATCCCGGTTCCCAAGAAATCCTCCATCACAGAATTAAATGACTACAGGCCTGTCGCCCTGACGTCTGTGGTCATGAAACCCTTTGAGAGACTGGTGTTGACCCATCTGAAGTACATCACAGGGCCCCTGCTGGACCCCCTGCAGTTTGCCTAATGTGCAAACAGGTCGGTGGATGATGCAGTCAGTATGCGACTGCACTACATGCTGCAACACCTCGACTCCCAGGGACATATGCGAGGGTTCTGTTTGGACTTCAGCTCAGCGTTCAACATCATCATCCCAGAAATACTCAAACCCAAACTCTCCCAGCTCACTGTGCCAGC
>NW_022280105.1:376580-412233 GCF_004355925.1 Anarrhichthys ocellatus | reverse complement strand
TATATGTATATATGTATATATATATATATACTTATAGCTGTTAAATGTTTATACCTACATCTGTTCTACTTTTTTGCTGCCGTTCCTTATTCTTTATATATTTTTTCTTGTTTGTTGTAAAATAGTGTTTGTACATTGAGAGCGGAGTGGAAACCGGAGACAAATTCCATGTATTCCAATAGAAGCGCTCTGTTAAAATGTTATAATTCTTAGTTCTCAATGTCTGGGTCCAGACCGCGGTCCGCCTATTAGTGACCTCTGCTTTAGACTCTTGTACCCTTCGTCTGGCAAGCCATGTAGTAGGAGGTCTGGAGGACGAGGTAATTTGTAATGTTGATCGCTTCCACACCAAAAAAAAAATCGCTCTTCTTCATTTTCTAGGGATCACATCCAATGTCTTTCTATTTTCTGATAACTGCTGCGTGCAGGTTCAGCCAGCCCTTTTATAGATTCATATATTTAGTGTTTTTCTGGCTGACTTCCAGAGGACACTGACCAATCAGAGCAAGGGCTTTTCGGAAAGGGGGCCTTAAAGAGACAGGCGCTAAAATAGAGGGTAAATACACACATTTGAATCGACGGCATCACCCAGATGGGTTGATCACCGGGACGAGGAAAAAACAAACTGGAGCCCCCGCTGCTTTCAAGCAGTCGTAAGACACAAAAGCCGAAGTTTAAATTATAGCAATAGCAAATTTATTTCTATAGCACATTTCGTACACTGGGGCAATTTTACAATATGATTGGAAGATGATATAAAGAACATAAAATAGCAATTAAACAAAGAATATAAGTAAAGACAAAGAATATAAAAGAAAATACAAGGTACATAACAGAATAAACACATTGTAAAAACCTAGAAGCCTAATCATAGGCACATGAGAAGTGAAATGTTTGAAACACAAATTGAAAAAAATCTAATTGCATGCAGCTTAACAGCTACACTGGCATATAACCAGGGTGGAACTAAATTGAAACACTCTTCCTAATGCCACCTAAAGTTTATTTTTAATTATCATTTTATCTATTTAATATTTTCAATTTCATAGCATTTCAGATGCTTTTCAGTTTTACAGCCGGTTGTGACCTGTTGCCTTTTGGGAAAGTGTTTGTTCAGTGTAATACTGAAGTGTTTCAATTGTTCCTTATTTTTATAGTAAATAGTTTACCAAAGTTGCCAGTGGACTAAATGTTTGCTCAGTCCCCAAAAGGAGGACTGTGTCTGTCTTTGACACTTTTACTACTGCGTATTCGTAAAGATTGTCAGTGTGCAGTCGGAATAAGAGACTTCGAAATTGTGGCACGGCTGTTGATAACCCGACGAGAGACGTGACAGATGCTCCAATAGCTCGACAGAAGGCCCTCCATACCTGGGATATAAATTGTGGTCCACGGTCGGAAATAATGTCGGATGGGATCCCATGGAGCCGGACAACATTGTGGACCAGAAGAACGACAGTCTCTGAGGCTGTGGGGAGTTTTGGTAGGGGCACAAAATGTAGTCTTG
This sequence comes from Anarrhichthys ocellatus, assembly GCF_004355925.1. NCBI lineage: Eukaryota > Metazoa > Chordata > Actinopteri > Perciformes > Anarhichadidae > Anarrhichthys > Anarrhichthys ocellatus. The sequence continues at coordinate 410,726 of NW_022280105.1, read as the reverse complement.
GAAAATCTGTCAATGATGGTGAGTATGGTGGTCTTACCCTGCGACGGTGTAAGTCCGGTGACAAAATCGAGACCAATGTGGCTCCGAGGACGCTGCGGGACAGGAAGGGGACGGAGTAGGACAGTCAATGGTTGGTGAGATGACTTGCACACACTGTGCATGAAAGTACAAATGTTTAGGTGTCCGTGTCCATGGATGGCCACCAGAATCGAAGTTTCAGGAGAGATAAAGTGCGATTGACACCAGGATGAGGTGTGAACCCACTGGAGAACCTGTGAACAGACTGGCTCCGGCACAAAAAGACAGTTTATAGGACCCCCACCTGGATCTGGCAGGATTCTTTGGGCTTCCTTAACCAGGGACTCAATCTCCCAAGTCACCGCTGCCATGACGCATGACGAAGGGAGTATGGTCTCGGGATCAGTGGCGTGGTGGTCGGATATGAACCTTCTGGAAAAAGCATCAGGCTTGAGGTATCTGGAACCGGGTCATTAGGTGAGCGTGAAGTTGAATCGACCGAAGAACAACGGCCACCGGGCTTGACGGGAATTGAAGCTCCCACTCCTGTGTCACAAGCATCAACCTCCACGGTGAACTGACATGTGGGATCAGGATGAACGAGGAGAGGCGCTGTTGTAAACAGTCTCTTTAGCTCAGCAAAAGTGCCATCTGCCGCGGGGGTCCAAGAGAAAGGGGACGTGAGTTGGGTGAGACGTGCCGCCACTCTGCTGTAGTCGCCGATAAACCTTCTGAAGAAATTGGCAAAACCCGGGAACTGCTGGAGTTGTTTGAGGAATGGACCACTCTGCCACTGCCTGAATTTTTCTGGGGGCCGTCCTCACCTGCCCGCTCTCAATGATATAACCCAGGAAATCCACAGAAGCCACATGAAACATTTTGCCCCCTTAATAAAGAGTTTGTTCTTGTGAAGTCGTTGGAAAACCTGCCTCACATGCTGAATGTGTTCCTCTGTGTTTCGAGAGAAGATTAGGATGTCGTCCAGATAAACAAGGACATCATTGACAAGAGCCTGGAAGACAGCAGGGGCATTGGTTAACCCAAAAGGCATGACCAGGTACTCAAAGTGACCCAGGGGGGTCCGGAAAGCAGTCTTCCTCTCATCCCCCTCCTTGATATGAACTAGTTGATAAGCATTCTGGAGGTTGAGTTTAGAGAAGATGGTGTCTCCCTGTAATGGTTTGAAGGCTAAGTTTATTAGAGGAAGGGGATACTTGTTCTTAACTGTTATGTTATTCAAACCACGGTAGTCGATGCAGGGGCGTAGTGTGTGGTCCTTCTTGGACACAAAGAAAAACCCAGCACCAACCGGGGAGGATGATGTAATGGCCTAATTGTACCTGCTGCTAGGGAGTCTCATATGTATGTCTCCATGACCTCCCGCTCAGGGCGAGACAGGTTGTACAAGCGGCTGGATGGTAGTGGGGCACCAGGGAGCAGGTCAATGGCACAATCATAGGGTCGGTGCGGGGGCAGAGAGAGAGCTTGCTGAATGCTTCACCTAGATCCTAATAAATAAAGGGAATCGCTGACAGATCAGGGGGTTCAGTGTCAAGTGGGGGCAGCACCCTCTGTAGGGGCTAGGGCAGTGCTTAGACAGGATGAATGACAAAATAAGCTCCAGCTCTGAAACTTATTTACTGACCAATCAATATGGGGATTGTGGAGCCTTAGCCAGGTCTGACCGAGGACCAAGGGGATGTGAGGGGAAGAGATACTATGGAATCAAATGGTGATGACAACACCAGATGCAGTGGTTCCGTGACGTGGGTAACATGAGCGAGAAGCTTCCCATTTAGAGCATGGGCACAGAGGGGACTGTTGAGTGGCTGAATGGAGATTCTGGCTTGGAAAACAAGATTGGCATCGATGAAGCTCTCATCCGCTCCAGAATCCACTAAGGTACGTATGGGAAGAGACTGTTGGTTCCATATGAGAGTAGCCTTAAGCTGCATTCTGGTCTGTGGAACTGAAGAGGGAGTGGTTTGGCTCACCACTATCCCCACCTCTACTGATGAGCCTCCTCTTTTGGCCGCTGGGGGCAGGAGACCAGAAAACCGCTTGGCCACAGTAAATGCACAATCCCGCTTTGATCCTCCGGAGGCCCTCTGCCCCTGAAAGGTGTGCTATGCCCAGCTGCATGGGCTCCTCCACTGGGGAGAGGGGAACCAGGAAGGGCATGGAACCTAGAGGCTGGGCCGTGGTTGGCTCTCACGGGAGGAGGAGGGGCTGAGCAAGGGGATGGCGAACCTAAAGAGCAGCTAGGCCTCTCTCCGAAGTTCACCAAGACGATTATCTAGTCTGATAGAAAGGAGATGAGTCATCCCTAACAACTAACTCGTCTCTCACAGGGTTATTAAGCCCTCTGAGAGAAAAAACCCTGGGTAAATACTTCGGTCCACCCTGAACCTTGCTCTATAGTCCTAAAATCAATAGAAAATTCCCATGAGAGCACCCTGTGAGGCGAGAGCCTGACGGAGGGAATCTTGGTCTGCTGGGTCCATGGGGGCCAGATCGTTCTGTCCCAGGGTGTGGTGGTGGACCCAAATGCAGACACAGACCAGGGAGTAATAAGTCAAAAGGTTTAATTCCAGGAGGACAATGGGTAAATGTGGTGGAGCAGCGGGGGACCGAGGACAAGAGGACGAGGGTGGGGAATCGGGCAGATCAAGGCAGGGCAGGCAGAATGGGGAGCCGAAGGGGATGATCCAAACTGCGGGCACAGGGAGACAAGGTAAGTATAAATAAAGGGAAAACAGTTGGATTGACTGATGATCTATAATACTGAGTGGCCGAGAACAAGCGAGATACCACGGAGGTTGGAACAACGATCTGGCGAAGAATGGATGTAAAACCGGGGTAGATAAACTGTTAAGTAGATGAGTTGATGGAAGGCAGCTGGATAGACTGGACAGGTGAGGTGAATGAATGAATAGCAATCAGGAGGAAGCCGGGAGGAGACCAGGTCGGAGCCACACCCACACCACATACATACACACACACACACACACACAGGAGACACAGGGGAAAACAGGAGGCACGGCCTGGTCGTGACACATTGTGCAGTCACCAGATATATAAAACAAATTTTCACTCCTCAAATTGCTTTAATGTTAACAAATTACCGAAGTTTTCTACCTGTGCCTGCTGCCCTTTGGTATTATGGTAACATGGATTTCATCCAAAGAGCTCCTTACCATCTAAAAACTGTATTTCAGAGTCATTTGTCATCTATTATTTAGTACTAATAAATATTATTGCCGCTTCCTTGTTAAGTGACATTTGATTGATTCAGTGTAGGCTACACATGAAAAGCAAAATGAAGTTCTGCAATAACTTTATGAGAGAAATATTAGATCTGCTGGTTCTATGACCTCAGTGTTTGTCCTCAAATGCATGTGTTGAAGCTTGTCAAAGCACAAGTTTCATGCTATATAGTCATTTAAAATGGTCCATACACTGTAGTTAATAAACCGGTTCTGGGTTTCATTAAACAACTTTTAATGAACAATGAATTGCTCCTGAACAAACTCGCCTTTTCATCTTCAGATCCTTTAAGAAAAAGTACTAAAGCCTACTATCAATAAAAAAAATAAAAAAGTACTCATATCGCACTGTGAAAAAACTCAGTAGTTTGTTAAAAGTAAAGCAATTTGAACCGTGAAAGTATGTTTTGTATGTTATTACTATTGTTAAGTATTGTAATACAGACCCGTGTTGTGAGCAGAAACATGTGCACCCTGTTGGAGACTGTCGTATTAAACGCTATTTAAGTATGGGCTGGAACTGTTATATTGGGTTTGCTTGAAAGTGATTTTTATGCGGTAGAAAGTAAAGATGTTGAAGCACTCTATACACAACCCAGAGGATAATCCTGCAAAAGGATATTCATTTATTTTATTTTATGTAGAATAGTTAAAAGTGCAAACAGTAAATAAACTTGAAAGATTTTACATGGGATAGCTTAGTTGCTTCATTGTCATGACAACAGAGCCAGCAATAAAGTCAAAGTTCAATGTAAATCAACTCCTTTTACAGTCAGACTCATCACAAGTTTTAACACTACAGCCTGAAACTTTCACTCAAATAGTTTAAGAAGCCTTAATTGAATAAATAAATTGATGATATAATGAATAATTACATACAAATAATTCAGTGTGTACGCCCATTGCCAGTTTATTCACGATCAATTGTGGGAAAGTGGCAGAAATATGACTTTATGACAGTTATACAGTTGTGTGAAAAAGTGTTTGCCCCCTTCCTGATTTCTTATTTTTTTGCATGTTTGTCACACTTAAATGTTTCAGATCATCAAACTAATTGAAATGTTAGACAAAGATAACACAAGTAAACACAAAATGCAGTTTTTAAATGAAGGTTTTTATTATTAAGGGGGGAAAAAATCCAAACCTACATGGCCCTGTGTGAAAAAGTGATTGCCCCCTAAACCTAATAACTGGTTGGGCCACCGTTAGCAGCAACAACTGCAATCAAGCGTTTGCGATAACTGGCAATGAGTCTTTTACAGCGCTGTAGAGGAATTTTGGCCCACTCATCTTTGCAGAATTGTTGTAATTCAGCCACATTGGAGGGTTTTCGAGCATGAACCGCCTTTTTAAGGTCATGCCACAGCATCTCAATCGGATTCAGGTCGGGACTTTGACTAGGCCACTCCAAAGTCTTCATTTTGTTTTTCTTAAGCCATTCAGAGGTGGACTTGCTGGTGTGTTTTGGATCATTGTCCTGCTGCAGAACCCAAGTGCGCTTCAGCTTGAGGTCACGAACAGATGGCCGGACATTCTCCTTCAGGATTTTTTGGTAGACAGCAGAATTCATGGTTCCATTTACCACAGCAAGTCTTCCAGGTCCTGAAGCAGCAAAACAGCCCCAGACACTACCACCACCATATTTTACTGTTGGTATGATGTTCCTTTTCTGAAATGCCGTGTTACTTTTACACCAGATGTAATGGGACATACACCTTCCAAAAAGTTCAACTTTTGTCTCGTCAGTCCACAGAGTATTTTCCCAAAAGTCTTGGGGATCATCAAGATGTTTTCTGGCAAAACTGAGACGAGCCTTTATGTTCTTTTTGCTCAGCAGTGGTTTTCGTCTTGGAACTCTGCCATGCAGGCCATTTTTGCCCAGTCTCTTTCTTATGGTGGAGTCATGAACACTGACCTTAATTGAGGCAAGTGAGGCCTGCAGTTCTTTGGATATTGTTCTGGGGTCTTTTGTGACCTCTTGGATGAGTCGTCGCTGCGCTCTTGGGGTAATTTTGGTCGGCCGGCCACTCCTGGGTTCACCACTGTTCCATGTTTTCGCCATTTGTGGATAATGGCTCTCACTGTGGTTTGCTGGAGTCCCAAAGCTTTAGAAATGGCTTTGTAACCTTTTCCAGACTGATAGATCTCAATTACTTTGTTTCTCATTTGTTCCTGAATTTCTTTGGATCGCAGCATGATGTCTAGCTTTTGAGGATCTTTTGGTCTACCTCACTTTGTCAGGCAGGTCCTATTTAAGTGATTTCTTGATTGAGAACAGGTGTGGCAGTAATCAGGCCTGGGTGTGGCTAGAGAAATTGAACTCAGCTTTCCAAAGATGTGATAAACCACAGTTAATTTATGTTTTAACAGGGGGGGGGGGGCAATCACTTTTTCACACAGGGCCATGTAGGTTTGGATTTTTTTTCCCCTTAATAAAAACCTTCATTTAAAAACTGCATTTTGTGTTTACTTGTGTTATCTTTGTCTAATATTTAAATTTGTTTGATGATCTGAAACATTTAAGTGTGACAAACATGCAAAAACATAAGAAATCAGGAAGGGGGCAAACACTTTTTCACACAACTGTATATTATGTTCATTATTTCGAATATATATATATATTCTTTAATTTAGCTCTCCATGAATTGATCGCTGGAGCAAACGCGTTTTACTTTGAAGGCGAGCTGTCTCTGTTTCCGACTCTCAACTTCCTTTACTCAGTTTATTATTAAAATTGCATAATCAGTGTTTCCCCTAGGTTTACAGCTTTGAACTGAACAATTATTTGAACTGTACATTGAACTAAACATCGGACAACTGTGGGCTCAAATGATGCAAGGACAGTGTTGCCTGAAATGACATGCATCATCGGCATTGAAGAGCCAAACATGATATTGATCAAATCATAATAAAATAAACCATTTTCACCTGCTGTCAAACTTGACTGGTGCTGACAGGCTATATTCTGTGATGCTCAGACGCCATGTTTGTCAAGTTTGTCCTTTCTGTTGGAATGGCAGGGAGACTATAAATGGCTGGGTCTGGTTTCCTCTTACAACTGCCTGTTTATGCTGTCTACTGAAATAATCCCCTATTGATTCTCTATGTACTGTATTTTATGCATCTATCTATCTATCTATTCATTCATTTATTTATTTATCAAATCCTGTCATCCGGTGGTGACTGGACTGACCAGTGCCTCCTTTTCAATGATGGAGTAATTTAACTGGTGTGAGTTGAACTTCTTAGAAAAGAAACTCACCGGGCACACCACTTCCATTATCCTGCATTAATAAGCCCCAGCTCCCACCTTACTAGCATCCGCATACAGCAAAAACGGCTGGTCCATCTAGGGGGCTGCTAAGACAGGGGCAGAACACATCAACAACTTGACAGTCTCAAAGGACATAAACTGTGTCAGCGCCTTTACAACAGACTTAGTGGTAATGTTTCTGAGAGGATATGCAGCTGGATAGCATGTAGCCTGACACATCACTGTGAATAAAAAGTTACTACCAGCTTTTGAGCGTGTCAAGGGACCAATACAGTCAATGATCAGATGCTCAAATGGTTGGTCAGCAACTGGAATAGGATCCAAAGGAGCAGGCTTTATTGTCTTATTTGTTTTTCCAGTCAATTGACATACGTGGCAAGTTTTAATGAAAGCAGAAATGTCTCTTTTCAACAGAGGCCAGTAAAAGTGTTGTCTAACTCGATCATAGGTTTTTCTTACCCCTAAATGACCTGCAACTCCATCATGAGCAGTCTAAAGTACAGCAAGTCTTACACTAGAGGGCAGAACAATTTGTAAAGTTTCTTCCCCCATAAAACCCTCTCCCTGGGGAACCCATTTTCTCACCAACAGGCCATCTTGGAGAAAATAACCATGAGTTGAACTCTCCACCTCATCATCCTGGAGAACCTGGTTGTACAGAGCCTGAAGTGTGGGGTGATGTTTTTGCTCTTTCAGAAGGTCACTGCAAGACACAGGCAAGGGGAAAGCAGGCACAGGAAACACAGACATTATTTTCTTATCTGAATGTTCAGAATTGGAATCACCACTGGCGGGATGTACAGCAGAAAGTGTTTTGGAGGACTCAGACTCTTCTACCTGGGAGGATAGAGTATCCACGACACATCAGGCAACACCCGACTGCCAGCCAAGTCATTTCCTAAAATGACCTGTACTCCCTCCATAGGCAACGAAGGGCGCACTCCCATGATCACAACACCTTGGACCAGATTTGAGACTCGTGTCAAATTATGCTGTGGCGCAGAAAAGACTGTCAAACCCATCCCTCGGACCGCAACACTGGAACCAGTGTCTGTTTCAGGAGAGAGACTACTCAATGCAGATTCCAAAATAAATGATTCCAGAACCGGTGAATCTCTTAATATTTTTACAGGTACTTTTATCTCACTTCCTACCAGTGAAACATAACCATCGGACACAAATGCAGCATAACCAGGGTCAATCTCCTGATGAGCTGAGGAAATTGTCTGTTCTTGATCCAAAACTTGAACCTCAATCACTGACTCTGACGAAGAAGGTTTTGTGTGTGCCTGCACGGCAGCAATGACACGGTCTCTTTCTTCAGTATGCAAAGACACAGCAGCCCCACATGGTTTTGCTGGTTAAAAAAAAAGGCTTTAATTTCATTTTTAACATTGGACACTCATTTCGCCAGTGACCCTTGCCAAAACAATAATTACAGACACGATTGGGGTCCATCCTTCCCCGTAAACCCCGGTCTGCTTAAACTGAAAATTGTTCTGTCCCTTCTGACCAAAACTTACTGGAGTTAGCTCCCACATTACTCTCTCGGGAGCCAAAATCTCCACGACCACGGTTCTCACCAAAAAATCTTTTATGATTCAGAACAAACTCATCTGCCAATTTAGCAGCATCTGTAACCTTGCTTACCTTCCTTTCCTGAATGTAGGTAACAACACGGTCAGGCAAAGCATTTTTGAACTGTTCAAGCAAGATTGATTCCTCAAGGTCGTCCATAGTATTTACCTGTGAAGCAGCACGCCAGCGATTAAAATAAGTGGTTAAATCACGAGCAAACTCCATGTGAGACTGCTTTTCTTTTCTGAGTAATCTGAAGCGCTGGCGATAAGCTTCCAGTACCAATTAATATATCCTAAGTACAGCAGCTTTAACCAATTGGTAGCTACCACTATCAGTAACACTCAAAGTTGAAAAAGCCTCCTGGGCCTTGCCAGTGAGCACACACTGATGCAAAAGAGTACGCTCAGCATCCGACCAATTTCGTGCCTCTGCTAAACGTTAGGGAGGAAGGGACAGGCCGGTACAAAGAGGGAGAACCGATAACATGCACATTCATCACACACACTTCTTCACATCTATACATAGCAACACCTGTTAGAACCATTTGAAACATTTCTGCCTCTGTGGAGGCCCTCGCACCGTCCCGCGTCTCGGGGGTACTGGCGGGACCTGTAACTTCCTGTTACCAGTAGGTGGTGCTATTACTGTGATTCTAAATAAATACCCTGTAAATGATTCTATACATTGTACATTTAAATGACTCCTGGGACTCAATGGTGAACTGCACATCATTTTCTTCCTTCTCATATAATCCAGGATGAGGTAAAAGTGATCAAGTAAAACTGACTCTCCTTCGAATGCCAATCAATCATGAAACAAAATCTGCCTTCTTTCATCTCAAAAACATCGCCCATCTACGTCCCTCCCTCTCCTCCTCAGCCACTGAAACACTAATTCCCGCCTTCACCACCTCACGACTGAACTACGGCAACAGCATCCTGTACGGCTCATCCACCAAAATCATCAACAAACTACAATACATGCAGAACTCAGCTGCCCGTCTGCTCTCCCACTCCACCAGAGATCACTTCACCACAGTCCTTTAAAACCCCCACTGGCTCCTCATACAGCAAAGGATCCAGTTCAAGATTCTCCTCATCACATACAAAGCCCTTCACAACCTCGCCCCTTCATACCTTTCGGACCTGCTGCACCGTCGGTGCAGGACACACCAGTGCCACCTCAGATTTGCCAACCCCAACCTCCTTACCCCCCCTACTCTGTCCAAACGTCGGACCTGAGGGGACAGGATCTTCTCCATTGCTGCCCCCTCCCTCTGGAACTCTCTCTCCCAGCACCTCAGACATTCTCCGTCACTCTTTTAAAGCTGCACTCAACACTCACATATTTAAACCTGCTTTTAACTTGTGATGCTGTCATGAAAAGAAGTTCAGACCGGGCCAGTTGATGATAAACTACTGCTCGCCAACTTTATTCTTATTCTATACTTAATACCTATTGGTGTCCTGATGATCTTTGAAGAATGCACTGGAATCAGACAGAGTTCAATGCAATGGAGTTTATTCTTCAAGCTAAGAACACAACCCGAGTCATTCTTTGGAAAATGACAGATTTATTCTGTTGGTACATAGTCTTATATAGTGGGACTGACATCGCTTTTGCCCTTTTAAGCTCTTCCTCTGTTTTCCACAGGTGTGTCTCTTTTACTGTCATGTGGGTGTGAGTTATGTGTGTATGGTTTCTAATGTATGTATTACAATAATCGAGAGCTCTGATTCTTTTCTCTATACTGTGTCTGAGCTTCAGTGTCTCCTCTGTCAGGTTTCCCACACCAGTCTTAACAGGAGATCTCAATGAAAGCAGCAGGGATTGTGTTTTACACATTAGGCAGAGATGAGCCAACATAAACACATGGTTCTGAAGGACAAAATAACAGAGGTCTGTCCAGCATCTGGTTACACTCTCGCTGCTACTCCCAGACCTGGCCAATCAAACAGAGAGAGAAGAGCTAGCTGCTCGAACTGTCCTCCAAAGCTACTGTGGCTGCTTGTATGTCTTCTATGTTGATGTATTATGTTATGACTGCTGTGCATGCATTTGCTAAAACATAGACTATTATCCAGACTTCACTCAGCAGCCGATATTTGGATGTGAAACACTACAGTAGCATTAAGTTGATCAAAAGAGAGCCTTCCATCATTGATATCTGCTTCCATTCGGGCTGTGACATCTCCATTTGATTGGATATGCGCATCTACTGCTGCCTGTATCCAAAACTGAGGATTGTACTACAAAGCAGGATTTGGATCTAGCACTAAATTACCTCAGTGCTTCATGGCGACAGGACCACTAAGTCTAGCATGAAAGATAGATAAATAAAGTAACAGGACTTCCACTATGAGATATCAATGGAATATAGTACAGACATGTATGGTCCCCACAGAAAAATCCTACTGACTTTACATCTAGCACTTTTTTTTTTATTGTGTGGAAAAGTGAGTACAAAGTGCAGACATGTACATAAACACATATACGAGCTAAGAAATTATACAAAGTAAGACAGGGATGAGAACAAAAGGGACATAAGGACACTAAGGACAATAACAGGTTTAGACTGAGGAGTATAAAAGTGGGAGGTGGGGGTCCAGCAAAATGTATATAACACACACATCCGTGTGTGTGTGTACGTTTGATTCTATGTGTGATCCGTTTGATGGGTGAGTGAGGGGTGTCGATTGAGGTTAGGTAGTAAAATTGGATATATAGTACCATCTGTACATAAATACACAAATACAGTACATGTAAACAATATCCCTATATATATATATATATATATATATATATATATATATATATATATACATACATACACAAGAAAAAACGTCCTGTAACCACTGTGTGGCACTAAACAACGCACGTCAACATGCATGATGTTGCTCTATATCAAGTGTAGACAACATCATGTAAATGTCATGTGAATCGGATATTGTTTGTCAAATAACGCTGATTTCCTTTCGCCATTAGGTGGCGCTTTGACTTAGATGGAAAACTGGCTTGTAGACATCTTCAGGCCATGACTGTTATCAAACATGGCAAGTTTGGGACAGATTTGAGCAAGTCCAGTGGAGATACATCAACTTGCTGTTTCATGGGGAGTCACGTAAAATGGCCGCCATGCCACGGCTACAACATTTAATCAAACGTAAAGCTTTTGATAACTTTTAATCACAAAGGTCTTTACATTGTACTAACCAAATTTGAAGTGGATCCGCAAAATTCCCTAGGAGGAGTCCGTTAAAGTATAGCGTCTAGAAATGGTCAAAAATGAATGGAAAATTCACAGAAAAATATAAATTGCAGACTTCCAGTATAATTTAGAGCATAGTCTCAATATACTTTTTTAAGTCTCCATGTGATACACGTGCCTACTAAATTTCATAAATCTAGGTGAAATGTACCGCTGGGGCTGCTCTTTTGAATATTAGTAGGGGGCGCTGACAAGGCAATTTTTTTATAGAAAAGTCAAAACCCCATACGAGTTATTTATGTTTATCACATTTGACACATGTGCAAAGTTCCATGACTATTTGATCATCCTAAGCCACAGAAATATCTGCTTCCTTTTCATGATGAATAATCCACGTCAACATCTTTTGACGACAACTCATAAAAAATCATGATGAAGTATCATCAATGTCATAAGGCTTGCCTCACAAAATTTGAGGTTGATCAATTTAATTGGCTATTAGGAGTACATCAAAGTATAAAGTGTGTTATTTCCTTTTGCCACTAGGTGGCGCTATGACTTTGTGAACATTTTGGCATGGAAATGTGCTCAAGCCTGAACTAGCATCATGCATAACAAATTTAGAGCACATTGGACTATGTACCTTGGAGTTACAACAACTTCCTCTTTCATAGCAAATGGCACAAAATGGGAGCGAAGTGGGCTCACGCCACGTCAAGGTTGTTCAATGAAAACTCACCATTTTGAAAAATCTTCATCATAAAGGTCTTTAACTTGTCCTGACCAAATCTGATGTTGATCGCATAAGCTCTGTGGGAGAAGTTTGTTAAAATACAAAGCCTGAAAACGTAGTTTAATGGGAGTCGCATAAAATGACCGTCACGCCACGGCTACGCCATTCCACCAAACGTAAAGCTTTGTACTGTCCAAATTTGAAGTGGCTCTGATAAAGTCCCGAGGAGGAGTTTGTTAAAGTATAGTGACTAGAAATCAAGGGAAAATTCACACAAAAATCAAAATGGCCAACTTCTGCTTGATTTTAGAGCATGGTCCCAAGAGACTTTGTTTTAAGTCTCCATATGATACATATACCAACCAAATTTCATACATGTAGGTTAAACGAGGCGCTGGGGCTGCTTTGTTGAGAATTTGCAGGGGGCGCTATCGAGGCAATTTATAACAACCAAGCCAAAAATCCACATGAGATCTTTAATTTCATCACCTATGACATATGTACAAAGTTCCATGAGTTTTTGAGTATCCCAAGTCACAGAAAAATCTGCTTGCTTTTTCATTTCAAACCAAATTTTTTTAGTGTAGAAAAGAAATTCCCAGTTTACCTTATCAAATGCCTTTTCTGCATCTAATGAGACGATGGCTGTTGGTGAATTTGTATGAGATGTGTATTGGATTAAGTTCAATAGTCTGCGTTAAGTGAGTGTTTTCCTTTAATGAAGTCAGTTTGGTCTGAGTGGATGATAGATTGAGTTACAGTTTCGATTCGTGATGCTAGGGCTTTGCTAATGATTTTAGTGTCAGTGTTAATGAGAGATCGAAGACGATATGATGATGGTGGTTTGGGGTCTTTATTGGGTTTTAATAAAAGAGAGATGGCAGCAGTGTTCATGTTAATTGGAAGTTTGGAATTTTGTTTCATTTCAGCAGTTAATCTGTTGAAGAGTGGGGCTAAAATATTCCAAAAGTGTTTATAGAACTCAGCAGGGAAGCCATCAGGTCCTAGTGATTTATTGTTTGGCATTAGTTTGAGTGCATTGCGGAATTCTGTTATTGTAAATGGATTCTCAAGTGAATTTGCTTGGTCTTCATTTAATTTCAGTAAATCAATATAGCTTAGGAATGTGTCAATGTCTTGTTGGGTTGGTTTATGTTTTGATGAGTATACATTTGTGTAAAAATCTTTGACGGTCTTATTTATTTCTTCAGGTGTTTGCACGGTCTTCCCTGCTGAGTTCACAATCATTGAATTTGTTGTTTTTTCCTTGTTTCGCTTGATTTGATGGCCACTTATTTTCCAGATTTAATAATGTATCGAAATGTTTGTTTCTGAGCCTGTGTATGAGAAATTGAGTTGTCTTGTGTGTGTGTTTATTCAGTTCTATTTGTATTTCCGTAAATCATTTTAACATTGTGTTGTCGGATTATTTGCGTTGAAGTTCTTTAATCTTTTCTTCTAAGTAGGTTTCCTGTTCGTTGTCTTTCTTGTGGAATATGATATGATTTTTCCTCTTAATACTGCTTTACCTGTTTCACAAAGTAGTGATGGTGGTCACTCATCCTAACATCTACTAAATCAATTGTTGCACATTGTTGTACAAACATTCACACCTTGTCTCCTACCAACAGTCCCTATATGTGTCTTTTAACCATGACAACAAACCGAAACAAAGTAGTTAAGTTGCCTAACCCTAATTAAACCCTAACCACAGAAAACACTCTGCATGGGTCATTTTGAAAGGCAATTACAGATGATACATTTTTAGTCAAGGTCAGAGGAGTTGTTGGAAAGGACTGTGGTGCATAGAACTAACTGTGTGGCAGCATGCTTAACTGTCCAAAAGAGTCAAGATTTTTTTAAAAATCATTTTTAATAAATAGTCTAAAATATAATTTCTGCTTCACTACTTTGACATTTCATGCATCTGTTTTGTACACAGATTTTAGGACACAAAGACCTGACGTCCCCAACACAGCGTTACATAGACAGCAAGGTGGTACGAACACAAACGGAAGGAGAGTGGCTGTCCTTTGACGTGACAGAGGCAGTAAATGAATGGCTAAACCACAGAGGTGAGTGCATAGTCCTCCCATCACTGCAGGATGTTGCTCCGAATTTATTGCACATGTTACATTGTTGCATCCCCTTGTTGTGACTTTTGTTTCTCCACAGACAGAAACAGTGGATTCAAGATCAGCCTGCATTGCCCGTGCTGCACATTTGTACCATCAAATAACTACATTATTCCCAACAAGAGTGAGGAGCTGGAGGCACGGTTTGCAGGTTATTTGATTCAGAAAATTGTTAAGGCATGTTCAAGGATAAGTCTGGTGTTTTTCTTTATTGTATTAATGTCAACAAATCCCCTAAAGAGAGCAATACCAACAATGTCTCTGAATACTGACGGTTTCTATTACTTACGTCATATAGAGTCATCAGTATTATATTTTGCCTGTTTCATAACCAGTTAAATGGTCTTCATGGTAAGTGGTTTCTTCTGACCACTATGTGTGAATTTGTTTTTCTCTGTTTTGCATTTCTAACACAAACAATCGAGCAATAAAGCTGGACTTGGAGGGTGTGTTCAGGTTGGGGTGAGTTGATGCGAAGTTAGCTTTGTAAAGTAACACTTGTAAAAAATTTTTTTTTAAGATTATTAAATGCCAAGGTTAATCAGTCCAAACTGAGATCACCAAGGATAATCACCTTCTGATCAAGCAATGGTGCAATTAATCAACATTCATTTATTTTTCTACGGGCTACTGAAGGGATAGAAGGAGGTCTGTACACCAATTATTTTTACTTTTTACATTCGTTTTTGTGGCCCAGATCAATTTACAAGGAAATAAATTAAAAATATTAAGGAATTTAGACTGAAGTCAGCTCAAGTACAGAGAAAGATGATTATACATGTATTGCCACAGCGCCACATTTACCAGCTCTATCAGCTTTGAACATTTTAAAACCACTAAAAGAGACTATCAAGCACTTTCTTCAGCCAAGTCTCTATTAAAGATCATAACATCTGGATGCATTTGAGATAATAGGATACTTAAGTGATCAAATTTGATATGATTTAATAAACTACAAACATTCAGATGTAGGAAACCACTTCTAGCTTTAAAAAACTGTGGATAATTTAAATTAGCTTCTAAAGTGATGCATTGGTCCTTGTTGCGGAGGTGAGGAGATTAGCAGTTGCTGATCTGAGGGAGTGTAGGAGTGTGCTATTGAAGGAGTGTGGAAAGGTAGGAGGGGGCCATGTTATGGAGAGTTTTTTGAGAAAAAGGCTGTTTTGACAATGTGGTTGATATGGGATTAAAATGGAAGGGTTGAGTCTAAAATTACTCCAAGGTTGCGAATATTGGAAGAAGGGGAGACAGTAGAGCCATCGACAGGGAGGGAGAAGCTATTGGGGTGTTTGGTGTCTGATGACCTCCGATTCGTTGCAGTTTATATTGAGGAAATTGGTGCCCATTAAAATTAATGCTAGATTAGATGGATTTGGTGAAATATTAAGTAGAGACGTATAATTGGATGTCGTCCAATGTTGAGGATGTACAGGTTGAAGAGGAAGGGACCATGCCTTTGGGGACAACTTGTGACACAAGGGCGAGGTCAAATTTGCAGTTGTTGATACAAAAGAAGTGATATCTGTCTGAGAGGTAGAATTTTAATAAGATGAGGGCAGTGTCTTTGATACCAAAAGAGGATTCCAGGCGAGTGAGAAGGATTGGAGTGGTTAATGTTGTTAAATCTTGCAGGGAGGTCTAGTAGGATGTGTATGTTTAGGAAGCCGGCGTCCGAGGTGAGGATCATTCATGACTTTTAAGAGAGCAGTTTTTGTGCTATGTTTTGTTCTGAAACCAGATTGAAAGGATTGGAGTCCAAATGTGTTTTCAGTTGTGAGGTAACAGTTTGTTCAAGCATTTTTGTGAGAAAAGGGATATTTGATATAGGTTTGACCAGTGGAGAGGGCGGAGTTTATTGTGGTGATGATAAGTGGTCGTCATGCCGGAGATTTGTCAGAGGGGATGATTGGGGAGAGGTTAGAGAGGTGCTGGTTGATAAGAGGAGTTGGAGTATTTGACAGAAAGTGGGTGGAGTTGGCGTTGGTCAGTTCATTGTGGACAGATTCTAAATTAGTTTGAAAAAATTATAGGAAGGAGTTGCATTTTTCAACTGTGAAATTGGGAGAGATTGTCCATGAGTTTAAGGAGTTTGTTTATGATTGAGAAGAGGACTCTCAGGTTGCCTGAATCAGATTAAATCAGACTGGTTTAGTACGTGGAGCAGGCAGTGCGGAGGGCATTCTTGTAGATATGAAGATGTTCTTTGTTATTTTTGTAGTCATTCGAGTTGCCTTCCTTTAAAGTTCAGTTGGCGAAGTTCAGGGGTATACCAGGGGAGCACTTTCATTGCCGTTACCTTGACAGTTAGTGATGAAGACTTTGTGAGGTAGATGACCGCATAAAACTCTCCCAAGAATCTTAAAGAAGAGGGTCTGTAATGAAGACCCTCTACATTACAAGCATTTGTAGACTGTTTCAAGGAAATAAGAGACACACTGAATGTTTTATTCTACTGTTGATTGGTTTCTGGTGGATGTTCTCAGGTATAGTTATTGAAGGTCGGGCCTGTAGATACAAACATATTAGTAGTTTGGCTATCTTTGCCAAAATGATCTCTATTGTGATGTGTAACCACAATAGAGATCATACAGATAATTGACATTGGGATGTTAGGAATCCATTTTAATGTAGTTGTTATAGTTTAGGTAATTGTGTTGTCAGGTAAGGGGCATAGTTACCTATATTGTAGTGGGGTTGAGGTCCCCGTCAGTGGCAGGCTATATAAGGCTGCCATATTCAATCTAGTGCTGTCGCTGCCAGGACCACATGATGCCTGTGGACCATGTAATGAGCTGTGTCATGTATTTGTGGTCATTGTTGGTGAAATAAACACCTGGCTGGTTTACACCTAATCTCTGTGTCAGTCCTCCTGCTTCCAACGTCCAGCCGCTTTGTGGCCATCCTAACAGGGTCTTATGAGGATGCTGAGAGATTGACGCAGGAGCCAGATGTGATAGGGTTTCCGATGTTGCATGCATCTTATAGTGATGTATTTTGAGAAATGCAGGTGAAATGAAATCCAGCATGAGATGGAGGCCGGTGGCTGTGACCAAGGCTGTAATTGCCCCCAAAACCCAAGGATAGAAGCATCCATGCCAAGTTTGAGTTAGAGGAACACGCCAATCTTATTCAAGAATTATGCAGTTATGCTCGCTGTGCAAGGTTGTAGAGATTTCTGATGTTGTGATGATGTTGCAATGACAGGGAACTGCTAAATTAGGTCAGCGTGATCAAACATTGCCAGCCAGTAGTGTAGGCTGGCTAGTGTAGGCTGGCAATATAGCTGAAAATGTATTTTGCGGTATAATTTGAAGCACGGACGGTAACAGTATCACGGTATATTCGTTTTCCAAAGAAAATCAATACAAATGCTTATGAAGGGGTAGCGCACTGGTATGGCAACTGAATGGCATAATTTTACCCATCCGAAGTCAATGTAACCGACAAAAGTGTTCATTTGTAGTGGTTATTTGCAGAAAACACAATTCAAATTAATATGAAATAAATGATTGTATTTTACATAAGCGTAGGCTCTGATTAAAAAAATAAAAAAAGTTTATTCATGTAATATAAGCTGCTAGGAGCTAGTGTTTAGGAAGTTAAAAGGTCATAATTCCATCTTTTGCATCTATTTTATATTGCTGTGAAAACAGCTCCTTCAAACAACCGTATTTATGCAAGTTCACCTAATAGCAGTTGCAGCTGCCTGAGCAGAGGAACGAGTGAAGAAGAGATTTCTCCTCTTGCTGAGTAATCAAAGTCTTACTACTACGACAAGACCAGAATGTAATGCCATACAGACATTAAAAGCCACGGGGCTTTTACAATGACTTCACTACATCCACAGAAGCAACGTAACTTTGATTTAATTCTACATCGGAAAACTCCATACTGTCTCGGTGGTCTCTCCCTATTTCCTCATTACATCTTCACAACAACAAACCCCTTATCAACGTGGCCAATCTGCGCCCCCTCACAAGATCATTTCAACCAATCAGAATGTAAAACCGCCTAAAACCTGCCATGTTCAACAGCCGATCACTTAACAATAAGTCTCCTCATACATGACTTCATCACGGACAATATGCTTGATCTTCTCTGCGTTACAGAAACTTCCTTGATTAGTTTCTACTGAATCAAACCACACCTGATGGCTATCTACACATGGACAAACCACGCTTTGAGGGTTGTGAGGGTGGAATTGCAGTTCAAAACCAGTGAAATCTCGATCAGAACTCCATCCTCTTTTGAATATCTGGCCTTCATATTCTCTGGTCACTGCCATCATCTACTGCCCTTTCTGAACTATCTGAACAACTTACCCAGCTCTACTCCCCATTTGTACTGGGTGATTTCAACATTCACATTGACAACCTCACCTTCAATGCAGCCATAGAATTTCTGGACCTTCTCAATTGTTTCAACCTTACCCAGTATGTTACATTCCCCAGCCACAATCATAGACACATCCTCTACTGGCGACCTATCTATCACTGATCATCTATCCATAATCCTGGACTTTCATATGCCCACCCCAGCATCTAAACAGCACACAAAATCCAAAATCCCAAGTTCATCTCTCCTACTGCTCTAACTGCTTATTTCTCTGAGATAATGGCTGCTTTTGCTCCTCCAGACAATCCCACCACCTCTAACCTAGTGGACAAATACAACGACATACACCCTTCCAGTCTGGATCAGCTAGCTCCTATAAAAAAGTAATTCACTCAATACACGTGCTTTTACATATTCTTTATACATATGCATGCAACTGGTGGTGGTGTTTCGGCTCCAGCAATTTCCACATTTAATTTATATTAGATTTGTTCATTAATTCCGATAAGTGATTCATATTCATTATATTCTGATAGCTGCTTTGTCATCTGCAAATCACTACATTTTCATTGCTTTCTGCATTAGCTGCATATTTATTGTATTCTGCTATTCTAATCTTCATAGCATCTGCCAAATTATTCCTATTCATACATTTTTGGGTGTCACACACTTTGCATCATGGTCTAACGCGACCTCACTCGCTGCACTGGTCTTATGTGACTGTTTTCTCATTTCACTGACTCACATGTCCTTTCCTCTGGTCTCACATGACCCACTATCCTTTCCTCTGGTCTAGCGTGACCCCACTTTCCTATCTACTGGCTAACCTGACCCCTCTCTTGGCTGAGGCCCAACATCACCTCAATCGAGCACACCATAACATCTTTTACTTATGTAAAACATAAACCTTTCTCCCATAACCAATTTTCTATTTATGCTTAGAAATCAACTGCTGCAGTAGCTACGGTATTTATTTTATATATTTATATAAAATAAATTTCACAGCATCACTACCCCCTTTTAATATGTGGCGACTGTTGCTCTGTGGTCGTTCACTTTTACATGAACCAATCAGATTCTGCCACGGTTTCCCTAAGCTAATCACATAGTTGCTGTCAAAATGTTAAAACAGTTATCCTCTCTGCTGCTGTCAGTTGTCATTGCAGTATGAACCAATGTAACCCTCCTCCACTATATTCACCTCCAGTCTCCATGATATCCGGTGCTCACTCCTGCTACTCATCCCCTCATTGGGTCTTCAGCAACTCCCTTAATCACCACCACCACTAGTGTCTAGACTCCAGGGGGAATATTCCTGATCTAATCACAGCATCATTACCACCTTTTAATATACTACGATGGAGTCATATTGCCAAAGACTTTTAACTAATCATTTCATTATGCATGTGCAATAAACTATTGTTTCACTCTAATGAAGTATCTTCTGACTGAAATGGCATGAAGCTGCTCAATTGCCATAGAATAAACTAAAATAACTAAACTGATTTTCCATTGGATTATAAAACATTGCAGACAAAGTTTGTGATACTTACACATTTTGTTCAGCAAGATAATCTTCTCAAATGAACACTATACAAAAACCGACAGAACAGAGTTAGGCTCTGAACAAATGACACCACGGTCACATGAGCGTGAGTATATAAAACAATGCTGTAAAAGGGGGGCTAGTCCACTCAGCCCTCAATCATCTGGAAAATAACACCTACATCAGAATGTTGATTTCAGCTCAGCCTTAAACACAATCTCCCTCATGAAACTGATTAGTAAACTTAGCACTCTGGGCTTGAGTACCTCACTCTGCAACTGGTTATTAGACTTCCTCACAAACAGACGCCAGGCAGTTCAGACTGGTAGACAAAACCTCCTCCACTGTGTGCTTAACATCGGAGCCCCCCAGGGCTGTGTGCTCAGCCCCTTCCAGTTCACGCTGTACACCCACGACTGCCACCCCAAACGGCTTTAAGTTCCTGGGAATCAGCACCACAAACTCCATCCTGGTGAAGAAAGCTCATAAACAGATGTATTTCTAAAGGAAACATAAGAAGGCAAAATTTCTGTGCCAAGATCTTGTTAACTTTTACAAGTGGAGGAATAGAAAGCATCCTGATTGCAAACATTACAAACTAACATGGGATGTGTACGGCACAGAACAGGAAGGCTCTACAGCGGGTGATTAAAACTGCCCAGAACATCATTGGTTCATCAAGCTATCATCTACTGAGCATCAGTGATATTGTTAACAAGAGGAGCCTGCGAAAAGCTAAAGGGAAATTAAAAGACAAACCCACCCAGACACAACCTGTTCACCTGGCTGAGACTCCTTAATTCATCCTCACCATATAATCCTTTTTTTTTTTTTTTCTTTCCTATGTAGCAAATCGGGACTACAATCTAAATTCCGTTGTGCAACTGTCGTACGATGACAAATAGAAACCTTGTAACATGATGACGTTTAGTAGTCTCATTTAGCCACCTGTTTGCAACCGCCTTTTTTGAGACTCTTAAAAGCTTCTAAATTTACCAGAGAGGTATTTACTGACGTATTTTATATTTTAGAACAAAACATTAAAATCTCTTCCCTTTGTGTTAACCACAAACCTTATTTCAAACATCTAACCAAAAGCATATTCAAAAAACACATTGACTTCCAGACGAGGGAACCGCAAGTGTAAAAATGCTGAATCATTTCTGGGTTTCAAGATCTTAAGTGTCAACATTTTTGGATGGAACTGCCTGTCCTTTCCAAACATGATGGTGGGGCGACAAGCCTGCCACAATTCGTGGGTGTGGGGGAGGGGGTTGCAGGCATAATTTCACATATTGACTTTGTACTTGCATACAGTAAAATGCAGCTTATTGACACATTTTATGTTTCAGGTATTGATGACAGCTTCATCCATAACGTTGACCTGAAAGTGTCAAGGCGCAGGCGGCACAGCACTCGGGCTCCACACCTTCTCCTCATGCTGCTGCCTTCATACCGGCTGGAGTCCCAGTCCCAATCCCAGTACCAGCACACAAGCCATCGATCCAGGAGAGCGCTGGATGCTGCCTACTGCTCCAGGTACTAATCTGGAATTCACACTCGCACATCAGGAGAGATTCTCTCCTCTTTGAGTTCTCCATGTTGATCTGAAGTCTGCTTCAGGTGTCACACATCCTGCTGAAATCTAAGTATTCCTAGCTGTCAGTAGATGTTTTTATTTTGTGATAAGCAGCCAAATACTCCCATGTAACATCATTTGCATATAAGGACAATCTATGGACAGCAAAGTCCAGCCATAGTAATTATGAGCTTGACTTCATGGCAATTTATGGATAGTGCTATTTGTATTGAATCTATGTCAATTGTCTTGACAGAACAAGTTGACACAGTCTGTGTCTATAGGCATAAGGCTCTCAATGGAAAGCCATAGTAAGGAAGTTCCTCTGTTCTTTAGCAGCGCTTTAAGGCAGAGTGAGGCAGGCTTCATTACAAATTTTATTGATGATCCTCCATCATATTAGAGGTGAACATCACTTATTAAGTTCATTGGAACAGAAAAGAAGTCAGACAGGTCGAGAAGCACAAGCAGAAAAAACAATTAATGTTGTGAACATCCATCACAATCTAGGTGGCAGCACTCTATCTTCAGCTTTGACCTCGAGCTCTACTACCTGACCTGAACTTGACAGGCATCAAGCGTACAACTTCAGGCCTGGCTCCTTTTCATTTTTGCTCTTTGCTTCTCTGACTTTGCCAATCGACTATCCCCATGCAAGTATAAGTGTAGAAGAGAAAAGATATAACCAATGCGGCACACTGATCTTCAGCAATGGATGGAATAGTGGAAAAATGTCTTTGATGCCAAAGACCATATTTAAACAGACAGTGGTCATTATCTGGGGTTCTTCATCCATTTTAGTGGTGTCAGCGTGATCTTTCTCAGCAGTTAACCTTAGTACAGGGTTGTTATTAGGCAAACACTTTTACTTCCGCAGATATTCCGTATCATAGCAACCCAACCCAATCAAAGCACCTCAGCTGGAAAAAACGCTGTGCCTCCAAAGCTGTCTGTTCCTACTGCACTACAATTCACCTCTCCCCTTCATCTTTTTGTAGAAACGTTCAGGACAACTGCTGCTTACGGTCACTCTACATTGACTTTAAGAAGGACCTGGGCTGGAGGTGGATCCACGAGCCAAAGGGCTACGAGGCCAACTTCTGTGCCGGAGCCTGTCCATATCTGTGGAGCGCAGACACCCAGCATTCTAAGGTACTTCATGAGGGACAGGGTCATATTTTCTTAAAGTCCTAATTTCTTCATTAAATGGCTGTAATACTTGTGTTTTAGGTGTTAGGCCTGTACAACGCCATCAACCCTGAAGCATCGGCATCACCCTGCTGCGTCTCCCAGGACTTGGAACCTCTCACCATCCTCTACTACATCGGCAAGACCCCTAAAATAGAGCAGCTCTCCAACATGAAGGTCAAGTCTTGCAAGTGCAGCTAGACTCCCTTACAAACCAGCACAAACACAATCTCCCTCTCTGCCTCCTTCACACACACTCATAGTGGATTTGCGCATACAAACCGCAACTGTACTTTGTCTTACATGCACTGGTATACTCACAGCAGTGTGTGTACAGAGCAATCAAATGCATACACAACATACAGGGACAGTGTGGTCATACCAGGAACTTGACTTTGATACCAATGCTGAGTACCATAAGTACAGTGCTACATTGCAGTATTTGGTTGGTTGACATAGGTTCACACTGCCTCATTTGTGAGCAGAGATTTGCATGATGTGGTTGGTGTGTAATGTCTGGCTTTCCAAGCAACAGGAGCTATCCAATGTCCACATGCAGCTTTTTATACCCATTAAACCTTCTTCTCCTGGTGGAGTGCCTACCCAGTCTTAATGACATCACATTGTTCTTATGTGGCCATGCAAAGCAAACTCAAGGCAGCAAAACGTCCACACACAGAATTATGTGCTGATGAAAACCATGAATTCATGCAGTCGAGGGTTTGAAATGTTCATCACTGCTCTCTCTAAGGGAAACACTTTCATGTTCGGCTCCTGGCAATAGTTGATAAACCAGATTAGATGGAATGGGATCTTGTTCATGAGAAACTGGTTGATGCCAAGCAGCAACCGTGTGATGAATCCAGTGAAGTGCCTTAACACGCTGTACCACTATTGGACACTAAGTAATGGTTTAAGAATCTGACTGTATTGAAATTTATTCTAAAAGGACTTATCCACAACAGCATCGTCAAAAATATGGTTACGGTCAGTTCTGTCATTATAACGTGTATTTGCTTAGAACTTATTAAATTGAATGTTATAATCTTTAAGATTTCAGTGCCAGCTGCTTTGGAGACAAACATACATACATACACACAAACATACCTACATACTTAAATACATACACATACTTAAATACATACACATACATATACGTACAGTGACACAGATATGACTTTTGTACAGGTACAACCCTTTCTGAATTCTGAAGGCCCTGTCTACATGCATCACCTCACACAGTTATCACACGAGACACAAGAGTAAGGCAAACACTGGAAGTATAAGTGATGATTGTCTATATAGGAAATAAGTCCTGAAAATAACACTGCTGCCCCCCCCCCCCCCCCCAACCTCACCACAGTGAAACAATGTCCCCATTTCTGTGTTTGTCTTTGTTGGGTACCTTTTTAGTTTCATTTAAGGTTAATTCTATTCCAATTTTTAATACAGATGTTTGAAATGATAAAATGATGAATAAATAAGCCACCACAACACTTAGGAGTTCCGTAAAGGATAAGTCCAGTTTATTATAACAATGATTATCTTTTCGTAGTTGACCATCATCCCCATTCAATATTACAAAGCAGTAAAACCTGAATCTCTTTATTTGTTGCAGATTTAAAGAAAAAAGCTAATTTAGAATCAAAATGATGTCTAGTCAATTCAATTATTTAATTATTCAAGACAATTAATAACTGGTGCAGTGGACATTGAAAACATGCCGGTTTAGAATTAGCCTAATGTTTGGCCTGTGGTGACATACTGTAGTGAAGTCACACACTCAAGTCTCTGCTGCTCCCGGTCAGAAACACCGGTGGAATACATTCTGCTTCAGGACAAAATACCAGGGCAGACTTTACTGTGAGGTAGGGTAGACAACCTGGGTCTGTGGCCCCAAACAGCTATAATACAGCACAATATATTATGATGTTTAGATATGTTACTATTCTAACTCATTGTACCTAAAATAACTTACGAAAGACACACCCAGGTTGCTGTTACTCACAGTCAGAAACATTGGTGAAATACACTTAGTGGAGGTAATTTCCAAATAGGCGTATTAGTTGCTTGTTTTGACAGAACCACAGCAGAACAAAGTAGAGCGTGATTTAATTAGTGGAGGTATTTTGCTGGCGATACCGTTATTAGTGTTCTAAGTTAGTATCAGCTGTTACACCAGGAAATACAGTTTTATTCACGAGGAAAGTCACACCCAAATCACAGCCTACTCACATTCACACCGGTGAAATACACTCTGGTTTGATTGTGCTTCCAGCTGGCTAGCAGCCACTGTTGACTCCAGGGAAGTGAAGAAGAGTTCAGTTGTGAAGGGAACTTCAGTCAATGAGCCCTGAAGCTCAGCTGCTGCACAGAGCCATTGTGTTCTTGTTTATTCAAAGTTTATCAATATGGAACGTGTCCCGTGTCCAAATTGCCCCAAATTCGACGACCCACCAAGATATGCGAAGGACATACATACAGACAGACATTCCTTGCTTTATAATTGTATAGCTTTAAGTCCAAAATCACAAATTTGCCTCAAGGGGCTTTACAGTCTGTGCAGCAAAAGACAAAGATGTTTGTCCTTGGACCTGCGCTTGGATAAAGATGGCATTACAAGAGAGCGTGGGTGGATAGAACGGATAAGAAACCACCAACAGTTACAATGCCATGCTCGTTAAATGTCTTGGTTGTTTTTGTACTTTGACAGATAAATCATTGTTTAGCTTTGCTAAAATCATGAAGTGTTAGAATTGTAATAGCAAGGTTTCTAGTAGCAGATAGTCATTTCTGTTTGGATATAGTTTGGTAACTGGAAAAGAATTAAAGAATCCCTCTAGAGATGACAGTCTCACATGCTTGTGAACCAGCGGCTATAGGAAGTGACATCATTAGTTTATTATTTGGATGACAGGTACTATTACATTGTATGCAGTTTACACAGTTCAGCTTTGACCTGCTGTACTGTAGTAGTGCACACAGTTTTCCTGTGCAATGAGGCAATAATAGTGATGTTTCCGGTGTGCGCACTTTCAGTTTGACCTCCAAAAAAAGTGGTTTGAATAACTTGGCTAAAGTGTTGGTTCGTTTCCAACCCGTCTGTTCGTACCTGGATTCAAAAAGAAAAAATCAAGTCTGAATGAGTTAGAACTAACACGTTCACAGCAAGCCCATCCCACAGTGTGTTTGGCGTACAGTGTTCTGTAACATCTGACAGATTAGTCAGCAAGACTTTGGTTTGACACGGGACACCTGTCTCCTGGTTAAGTCCTGTATCTGTATTTGCTCATGCACAAATTACTCAGTACAATACTTTGCGCTTAGTTACTGTGAATTCTGAAAGAAGACAGAAGGAATATTTAAATTTTCCCCACATTCAAACTTTTGAGTATGTTGACAAATAGAACAGACAACAGTTCATGCTCACATTCAAACGTATTGCAATTTCGTCACCGATCAACCTGACCTGCATGTCTTTTGACTGTGGGAGAAAACACATGGCTAGCCCAGGGAGAGCATGTAAACTCGATGCCAGGTGGGAACCAAAAGAAACATTTTAGACCCAAATTGTAATAAACCAGAATTATCCCTTCAATCTTATTAACACACAGATTTTTGCTGTCCAATCTAGAATCATTTACATTAAATCCATAAACAGACGTGTCCTTCATGTCCCTTTGTCTGTATGTTGACTGGCTGAACTTAGCTGTGACTGCTGTTGAACAATTAGAGGCTCCACACAGAGAAAAGTCACATGTCATACTCAGCACAGCCACACATCGGTCTGGGTTCAGACTATTGCTCAGTGATGATGGAGCTGTTTGTTTGGAGATTTGTTGTAGATTATAGAAATTATTAATGAAGAGTATGACTCATAGACCCAAAATTATTACAAAATGTATCCAACCATCAGCAGCCACCACTGTAGAAGCATTTTGTAGTGTCATCAATGTGTCATCTTCCTACCAACATAAAACTTTGATCTCACACTTGAATGAAGACTGTCTGTCATTCATTATTCTTAAATAAAAACAAGCTGCACTGTTTTAATTGTACTATTTTAAAGTACGTAGTTTTGTTGTTAGTCAGAACTCCCCCTGTTATCCAATGAGGAGTGCCGATGTAGGTCACCTGACCCCAGCCCCTTCGGCCGTTTAGTGCCAGTGGACTTGTTGAGTAGCAGCAAAAAAGAGAGCTAAGCATCAACTTTGTCACCATAGAGCTGTTATTCTTTATGTGTATTTGTTATTTTGATGATGATGATGTCGTTATTGTGACCCACTATGCTAACATTGTTGTGGTGGTAAATAAATTATTTAAGTTTCAAGGGAATTCAGTGTTATGTGTGTTGTTTCTGATATTTACAGTGACTGCTGCAGCATGTCCTCCTGTCCTCTCTAGGAACTTGAATCCAACCTACACTTGCTAAGACAAAGAAGACGCTCATGTTAACATCATTTTTGCAATGCAATTTAGCTCATAACATGATATTTGATCAAAGGATGATACTCATTTGAGAGACAAAACAAAAAGGATCTGCAGCACTTGATACAAGAGAGAATGCATGTGCTAATGCAAAACTGTTATTTATAATGTTGGTATGGCCTCCAGTGGGTACACATTGCAAATAATAGTGGTGCAATAGATCAAAAAACTCGTATCACGGATCAGAGTCACAGATCCGATCAGTACAAAAGAAAAAACAAACATACTAAATGTTATACTTATTGTAAAACTCACCATTCAAATTATAAGGAAATAAAAGATTGTATTTTTAGGGATTAAAACAAATCTTGTCATTAGTCATTTTAATTTAGAGGTATTGTAGCCAGCTCATAATTCAGTGTGGCTTTGTGGCACAAGGCAGTAAAACTGCCTGTGCTAAAGCACACTGTATATTATCCATCGGGCTTAATCATAATCAGCTTTATCCAAAAGTTTGGTGTGCTTCTCCTCACACAGCGTTGCCAACAGCGGTGTGAAAAATACATCAAAACGTGCGGCCTGATCGGGAATCGTGTGCTATCTATTTTTCGGAGAGATTCGCCAAGCGCTTTTCCCGAAAATCCCCAAAAACTGAGCAAAATTTCTCCATTCACTTGAATGGGGTTTCGGCGTGAAGAGAGCTAAAAAAACACTTAACTTTGGGCCCATATTGACTAGCCATACATTAACGTAGAAACATGATTCAAAGTTTAAAACATAGACAAACCGCTGCACTTTATTGAGCCAAAGGGACATTTTGATAGCTAGCACAGTTTTCATGAAGTCACAGATTAAGTTTCAGGAAAATTTTGGGTCTGTTTCAGATTTTATAATGGGTGTTTGCACGGCTCGTTAAGAGTCAGAGTGGAGCAGAGCAGGAAAATCTTCTGTGATTTTTCCAAACAAATTGCTCCAGCTCCCACAATCTTTACTCTTTATACACTATTTTGGCCAAAAAGCTTGGAAATGTTGTGCTGGTCGCAGCAAAGTGTCTATGGAATCCAACAGACTTACACATTTGGCTCAAAGAGCCGCAGAGCGACATGAACTCCGACCAACTGCTCCATTAGACTCCATGTTAAATCTCACCACTCATTTCTCAAAGAACGCAGACGGTACCAGTTTTGTATATTGCTCTGGAGCTCACATTTTTAACACCACAAACATAAAAAACACATTACCGCGTTTGGCAGAGTCTTATCTTTCTCACGGTATCCATATTTTGGCACTCAGACTCCTGCTAATTTGTTAAAAAGAGGCAGGGGTTTTGTTCAAAATCACTGATTACTGCAACGTTTCTTAATCAGTCTCCCTCTAACACCAGGTGCGTCTTAGCCATGGCAACCAGTTACTACACGCACCCGGGCTCTCTCTCTCTCTCTCACTCACTCACTCACTCAGTCCATCTAACTGTCTGTCTGCCTGTCTCACTCTCCCACTCACTCAGTCTGCCTGTCTCACTCACTCACTCTGTCTCTCTCTCTCCTCTCTGTCTATCTTTCTGTCTGTCTCTCTCTCTCCCTCTCTGTGTCTCTCTCTATCATACAGTCATTCAGGTCTTAGATATTTTTAGAGGACTTTTCCCCTCTCACCACCCCCCTCCCCCCATTTCAAATTAAAAGCCCCACAGAATGAATTCTAACTGGAATGCTTGTGATGAAGCCTCTCATTTCAGTGTCAAACATTATGATTCTGTCTCCTCTCCCCCTCTCTCACCCACCCAGTCCCACCCTTTCAAAATAAAAGTCCGACAAATACAAGATTCAATCCAAGAGTATGAATCTAAAATGCAGAAAAGAGAGTATCACTATCTCAATTGAACCTGAATGACACTACCGGTAACATTGGCGTGTGTATATATTGCGATTTCTTCGGGCAGTTGAAGCCACACTGTCAAAATTTCTTGCGAAATTTTCTAGTTCATCTTTAATGTCTATTTATGTCGTTGTGAAAACAACTTGATTTATTCAAGTTTCTCACCAAAACTACATTTTACGAGATGACATGTGAACACATCATGATAACGTTATAATTTACCTTCAGCCAGTACTCATTTTCACTGAACAGAGCCTGAACACATCATAATGTGACTGAATGAACCTTTGTTCGTTGACTGTTAGCGGTGCTGCTAACGTTACTAGCTCTCCTCCTGTCAATTGAAACATGATTGGTTGTTGACAATGTAACATTATCAGAGATTGGCGACTAGAAAAGCATAAATGCCGATGTCCTGATCGCATATTTTACTGAATATTAGTGGATAACAATTGTCAGTAAAACTTTATTTCACACTATGATGGTTAACGTTAAACTGTGTAATTAATAAACTGTGAACTGCGAGGAGGGATCTGTACAGATCATGGATCGACAGTGGTCTATTACACCACAAGTGAACAATCATCAGCATAAACAAAATGAATACATACAGTTGTGTGAAAAAGTGTTTGCCCCCTTCCTGATTTCTTATTTTTTTGCATGTTTGTCACACTTAAATGTTTCAGATCATCAAAGAAATTTAAATATTAGACAAAGATAACACAAGTAAACACAAAATGCAGTTTTTAAATGAAGGTTTTTATTATTAAGGGGGAAAAAAAATCCAAACCTACATGGCCCTGTGTGAAAAAGTGATTGCCCCCTAAACCTAATAACTGGTTGGGCCACCCTTAGCAGCAACAACTGCAATCAAGCGTTTGCGATAACTGGCAATGAGTCTTTTACAGCGCTGTAGAGGAATTATGGCCCACTCATCTTTGCAGAATTGTTGTAATTCAGCCACATTGGAGGACAAAAAACATAAAGGCTCGTCTCAGTTTTGCCAGAAAACATCTTGATGATCCCCAAGACTTTTGGGAAAATACTCTGTGGACTGACGAGACAAAAGTTGAACTTTTTGGAAGGTGTATGTCCCATTACATCTGGCATGAAAGTAACACGGCATTTCAGAAAAGGAACATCATACCAACAGTAAAATATGGTGGTGGTAGTGTGATGGCCTGGGGCTGTTTTGCTGCTTCAGGACCTGGAAGACTTGCTGTGGTAAATGGAACCATGAATTCTGCTGTCTACCAAAAAATCCTGAAGGAGAATGTCCGGCCATCTGTTCGTGACCTCAAGCTGAAGCGCACTTGGGTTCTGCAGCGGGACAATGATCCAAAACACACCAGCAAGTCCACCTCTGAATGGCTTAAGAAAAACAAAATGAAGACTTTGGAGTGGCCTAGTCAAAGTCCCGATCTGAATCCGATTGAGATGCTGTGGCATGACCTTAAAAAGGCAGTTCATGCTCGAAAACCCTCCAATGTGGCTGAATTACCACAATTCTGCAAAGATGAGTGGGCCAAAATTCCTCTACAGCGCTGTAAAAGACTCATTGCCAGTTATCGCAAACGCTTGATTGCAGTTGTTGCTGCTAAGGGTCGCCCAACCAGTTATTAGGTTTAGGGGGCAATCACTTTTTCACACAGGGCCATGTAGGTTTGGATTTTTTTCCCCCTTAATAATAAAAACCTTCATTTAAAAACTGCATTTTTTGTTTACTTGTGTTATCTTTGTCTAATATTTAAATTTGTTTGATGATCTGAAACATTTAAGTGTGACAAACATGCAAAAAATAAGAAATCAGGAAGGGGGCAAACACTTTTTCACACAACTGTATGTCCTGCTGTGTCCTCATCAGAAAGGACTTGCATGTTTCTGGCTTGAGACTGAAGTAAAACTAGTATGGGTCTGCACCTCAAGATGTAAATCCAATGCCAACCTTTAGTGCAAATGCAGGAAGTAGGTGGACAGTTAGGGTGTGGAGGTCCAGGTTGTTGGTGGGTGTGGAACATGTCTGACTTTCTTACAGGAGATCGGAGTTCATTTCCCAAATGACTTTAGTTTTTAATTACCAGGAACAAGA
This sequence comes from Anarrhichthys ocellatus, assembly GCF_004355925.1. NCBI lineage: Eukaryota > Metazoa > Chordata > Actinopteri > Perciformes > Anarhichadidae > Anarrhichthys > Anarrhichthys ocellatus. The sequence goes on along the minus strand of NW_022280105.1, from coordinate 379,471 downwards.
ACACTTTCCTTACCTAACCACATGTGTCAGATGCAGTGGCGGGCCGTGCATTTTATACCTGGGCCTTCTGTGCTGTCCTACACGTATTCGTATTAAACTGTTCGGTACGAGGCTTACGAACCGAACAATAAGTTTGAATAATACTAGTGCATTTGGAAAATGCAGAAGCTTAAATTGTGGGAAATATAATGTTTTCGGTGGACTGCGCTCACGTAACAGACAACAGGCTTTGTGACCTTTTGAACCCGGAACAATAACAAAAAACAGCTGAGGCACCGCGTGTGTTCAGGGAGGCTAAGCTAACTAGCTTAGCGGGGAAACAACAGCAGTTAGCTGTTCCCTACTGATTCAAACAGAGAATCAAATGTCCAAAATAACCCTGCGATGACGGGATGCTTCGTCATTAATGGACAAGTCAGAATCAATGTAATTAACACAATAACAAGAACAAACTCACAAGAACCAGTCACATATATTTATATGACAAAGCATGACAAATCAACCCAGCAACACTGCAGCACTAGAGCACGAGCCATTCATATTATTCATAAAAATGACATGATAGGCAAATGAACACAGTAGTAACGATACTGCAGATGTAAAAAAAACAAAAAGCAGTTGACTTACCAGTGCTGCTGTTCACTTAAAGACAAAGTCCATCCTCCTTTCTTTGTTAACAAAGTCAGTAACTCCCAAATCCATTTACCCTCCTTCAGCCATTGAGTGTTAAAAAAACAAAAAAGAATCTACACCAAGCAAAACGCTAAAAATGTCATAACTTCTCTTACATATGTTTCAACCTGAACTCTTACTAAATACTAACATCTGCCAGCTAGCTTTCTGTTTGACAAAAGTGACACTGGCCCACTGACCAATCACGGCGCACGTTAATGCAGACGTACTTAGCAGGCTACCTGGGTAGCTCTGGCACGTCAAAGAATACGCCCAACATGTCAAACTAAAGATCTAATTGGTTGAAGACTATGACAATCAACAATATCGTCCCCATTCACTTAAACTGCAAAGGCTCTCTAGCGAGCATTGGGCCTCTCTCCTTACATAGAGACATAGGGGCTGAATCTGATTGGATAAGAGCTCTCCTTAAAACAAGCTGTGATGGAAGCAGTGCTGCAGACTGGAAGCAGAGCAACAGAGGAAGACAGGAGCTGTGCAATGAGAAAATGAACTAATGGGAAAAAAATGATAATACATGTAGTGTATTTGTGAAAAATTATTCAATTTTAAAATAGCTATAACTTTGTGATTCTGTTTAGGCCAGCAGAGAAGGCCTTGCTGGCCCTGACGGCCCACCACTGTCAGATGCTTTGTACAAAGGAAGATAAATTGTCCTCATTAATCCATGATGCTGACAGTATGAAAGAGGCCTGGGTGCAGTGAAGAGAACTGGAGTGAGAGCAGCATTAGCAGAGTGTGGGAGGTTTGTGTCGGCTCTGGAATGAGGCTCTGTAAAAGGGATTAGGTCTGCATGGTGGACCAGTGATAAATAAAGGCTGTGAGGAGAGCCTGGCACTGGCTCCAAGTCGTAACCTGGACCTCCACCAATTATATATCAGATGGAAACTATTGCAATGTGTCTTCATCTGGGTCATTGGTGATCATGTTGAGCAGAGCTGCACAATCACAGACACACAACTGCTGATCTGGGTTAGACCTCAGCCTCTTATCAATCAGTCAACATGAGAAGATGTTTGAATAACTTAGGTGTGTGGTTCAGTTATTTCTGCTTCTATTAATGAAGGGTTCCATTCACGAATGGTAGAACATATACAACTAGAACATTTTAACAGTGTGGCTGCTACTGCCGGAAGACGTTGCAATATATACGGCAATATTACCAGTAGTAAGATGTATCATTTAGGTCAATTTGAGAGATATCGCTTCTCTCATTTCTCTATTTGAGATTCATACCCTTGGAAAAGTTATGAATTCTCTTATTTCTGTATTTGAGATTCATAATCTTGGAAATGACGGGAGATATCGCTCCCATCATTTCTGTATTTCTGATGGACAGTCTTGAACATGAGAGGAGCTATCGCTTCATAGGTGACGCAGAAGCTGCCCCAATCACCATTGTTAACATAGTGATTGGGGCACCAGGGTGAAAGGGCAGACTAGTCCAATGGACAAAATACACTATTATACCCCCTGGATCTCTGATTGACTCCTTGCTTACTCTAGATGCTGCGCAAAAACGCTCCATCTCAACTATCTATGGTCTCATTGACTCCCTTAACCCAGACCAGACATCTCATCTGAAACAGACCTGGGAAAGAGAAATTGGTAAACCAATATCCAATAACCGTTGGGTTCGCATTCTGGCCTTATCCCACTCCTCTATTTGTGCGAGACACGGTCTGCTGCAATGCAAGGTTTTGTTTCGTGTACACTACACAAATGCCCGTCTGGCTAAAATCTACCCGAATATGAATGACAGCTGCAATAGGTGCAAACAGTCACCTGCCAACCATACCCATATGTTTTGGTCGTGCCCAAATTTAAAAGATTTCTGGGATCAAATACTCAATACACTTGGGACAGTACTAGGTATAAAACTTGACCCCGAAACCCTTACAGCACTATTTGGAACTCAGCCGCCTGAAGTACTAGATCTGCCGTCGCCTGAAGTACTAGATCTGCCGTTGACTGGACGATGCATCCTGGCCTTTACGACACTTTTAGCTAGACGCCTCATACTATTCAAGTGGAAACACGTTCTCCTGCCTTCACATAATAGTTGGTTAATAGAATCTTAAATCATATAAAACTTGAAAAGATCAGATTCTCACTCAGACTCCAGTCAATCCTTCGAAATCTGGAAACCTTTCTTAAACTATTTGAACGATGCTGCAATCCAAAAAGTGAACTAACTT
>NW_022280105.1:371588-376480 GCF_004355925.1 Anarrhichthys ocellatus | reverse complement strand
ATAAATTAATTAATTTCATTTTATTTTTTGTTGTTTATTTTTTGTTTTAATTTGTATTATTATTTTTAATTTGTTTGTGTTGTTATTGAGGTTGTTGTTCTGGGGATCTTTTGTCTCTGGTTGAACCAATCTTTAAACCATATCTCCTCAGAGCGATGTGTCTGTTTGTTTGTTGTATTTATAATTTCTGTATTCAGTGGCAATTTGTCACAGTTACACTACCTCCAAGCGACACGCAGCTGAATGTAATATCCTGTATATCCTAACTTTGTGGGGGTAGTCCTGTTCCCCTGTCTAAAGTATTTGCAAAATCAATAAAAAAGATTTTAAAAGAGCAACAAGAGAGAGTCATACAGTTGATCACATCACTGAGCTCATATAGATATTGTTGAGTAAAGTTTGAAGCTGAAGCACTGTGTCCATTTATTTACAGCTGTGAACAGTGGATGAAGCAGACTTATATTGTCCACAGTTTGAGAAATGAGTCATGCAGTAGCACTATCACTGCTCCTCTGGATCCCACTCGAATGATGTCTTAAATCCTTTAAGGAAGTCTTTCATTGAAGGACAGAGGCAAGTTTAATTGCATAACCCACTGATTTTAGGTCAGTTACGGTTTTGTATATATTTCCGTAATGGGTAATAGGGATAGGGAGTCAGTGTCTGTGAGTAGGTAACTATAAGTGGTGAAGCTCTTAGGGCAGGGTTATAATGGAAAAGAAGTTGAAAAATGAACAGACATAGTGTCGTTTAAATATGACAGTCTCACCTGGATGACATTCATGGTGTAGCTTGGTCAGTTGCCCCAACGTGTTAGCCTGTGATGCTCCACGGGGCGGTGGTTACGATGAGAGTAAAGGAGGCATTCAGGTTATGTAGTAAAAAGAGCAATCAAGTCTGTACAGGGAGGAGGTCGGTGTGGAAGGATGAGTCCGAAAACACAGGACTCTTCTCTTACCCAGGAACCAAAAGTCAGCATTAACCGTTTTTAAGTAACGTAACGTTACGTAACATTACTATGTCACCCACATAAAGTAGCCTACTTAACTACGTAACAAACAGTCATTTTAACGCAAACCATGATCTTTTACTCTGAAAAAGGAAGTTTATCTTGAAAAGACAGTGTATGCATGTGACGAGTTGACGATTTGACACATGCAAAACTGATGCCAGCTGACGGGGTAGCTAGAGTGCATAGTTTGAAGCGTAGGGCCGCTGACCCAACGTCAGTATTTGACGAGGTGTGTGAACCTGTTTGTATTGCACACGGTTGTTCACATGAAAAGTGAAAGAAATAGTTGTGTAACAAATGAAAACAGAGCTAGAGAGAGTCTCGCCTCCACACTGGCTCATCATGGCATGAGGGGGCTCTGAAAGTCATATTGTCGCATTGGGAAGCTGCTGCATATATGAAAAAAAGTTGCATAGAGCCTTTTGTGTCTCCAGAAGAAGTCCAACTATGTTACGGGAGAGTACAAGTGAAATCTGTGGAGTACTTTTAACCCTTTCTGCAGGTAGAGCCAGCCAGCCAGACACTAAAATCTAGATATTCATCACATAAGGCACACACACCCCTCTTTTCATCTCAAGACTATATGGTGTAAAAGCCATTTAACTAATTCAACAGAAACACAAGTGTAACTATGAAGTCAGTGCCAGTCATTTACCAGTGAAGTGTGGTAACCAGATGGATTGATTTGTGTTGATAAATAATTTGTCCTCATCTGCTTGACTAGCTGTTGACTAGCTGTTTCACAAAACTGTAGGGTTGTTGTAACATGTCTAACAAAGACAGACATGATAAAGATACCCACTCTGAATTTGTTATTGCACCCACCTATACCTCTCCCCCCCCCCAACAAAAAAAAAAAAAAACCCTTTGTGAATCTCAGATGGGTTGAAAAACTTTCAAATTGAGCATAGGAAAAAGTTGCATTTTGGAGCGTTGGTAAGAGGACTGGAACTGATCATGGAGCTTAACCGGTTGTCTTTGGCTTGAATCTTCAAATCAGATTCCTGAGGCTGGTGGAACATTTCTTCAGTATCTGTCTTGCACATATAACCACCACAGGATGGACCGAGAGGGGGGTATTATGAGCAACACCCGCCTGTGAGGGGCTCCTGTCCTCAGCCATGCAGCAAACAGTGTAATCTGCAGCAGAGGACGGCGCAGATTTTCAGGGTGAAAGGGTGTGCTGTCTCTGGGGAAAAAAACGATTTGGAGATTTTGGTTACTCAGCTGCAGCTGGCGGCACACAATAACACAAAATCAGAGAGAGGTACTCAAACTGTGACATCAGCAGCCAGCAATGCACTGGCTCCCATCAGCAGAGAGGCTAGGCTACTGACAGAAAGGACATTCTACAGTCTAACCGCATAGTGTGTGTGTTTGTGTGTTTGGATGCTCGCAGCCAAAGCATTCCATTGACAGCAATTTAACCGAACTTGATACCATCTCAGTCTGGTTCACTGTGCCTGCCCGCCCCTCTTCTGACTCCCCTCGGCCTGTGTCTCATGTGGTGGCAGTAATAGCCCAGAAGACAGAGTGTTGTATTGCGTCTGTAATTACACAGGAAGGCCAGCTCTCTTTGAGCTCTGGATTAGCGACTCTCTTTGTGTTTCACTCAGAAAGGGGGGCACAAAGGCAGCCAGAAGTATCACTCACAAGCTCAGTACAAAGTGAGTTTTTTTTCCCTCTCTTTCTTTCCTTTCTGCTGCCTTCCTCTGAAGTTTGACAGGCGTCTTGGAGATATCACGATAGAAAAAGAGACAGCAAGGCAGCCCTGGAGCCAGGGACATTCAATCCCTCCAGCACCAGTCTGCCTGCCTGTCTGTCTGATCTTTAAGTCCAGTTTACTTTATTATATTGAGCCTTAAACACAACACACTTGGAGATAAAATGCTCTGGAAGGTTCAAAGAAAAGAGAAGAAAACATGAAAATAAGAAACTATAACATATCCAGTAGATGTAGAGTATTCCCCTAGCTATGGGTTAACCACTTGTTACCATTGGCAGATACTGTAACCACAGAATCCTAATCTGGTCTAAAGGATTGAAACCTAGATGTAATTTCCCAAAACATATTTCTAATTGAAAGGGTACTCCATCCATTTATATCATTGTTGGACTCAAGATGGACAGTTACCAACCAGATATGTCTTCTTTGTAATGGTCAAAACCAACAGACAGGCCAGACTGCCAGCCAGAGTAAAAAAAAAAAAAATGCATTGCATAAAATTACAATTTAAAAAAAAAAAATCATCTTTGCAAAGGTCTTATGAGGTAGGAAATGCATCAATTTTTTCACTGTCAGGCTTGAAGTACATATGTTTTGGTGAGAATCACTAAACGTGAACAAAACTTTGTTTACAAGAAAACTCCACACGGCACCTATAATAATACAATAATTATCAAAATCGTGTCCAAGTGGAATGAAATCTATTAAGATCATAAGTATTCATGGAAAAAAGCATTTCAAATGTACAGTTGTAGAGGGACTGTAGAGGGACAGAAGCAGATAAAATAAATATTAAATTCCATTTGGCTCGAAATCCTCACTTTATTTAATATGATAAGAATAATGTGTTTCCCAACTTTCTTGGCTTGTGACCATTTTAAAATTATACATTGTCTAGTGGGCAGCTGTCCAGTGATTTTTCCTTATCGTGATTTAGGATCGAGCTCCATTTTTGTCCATAAACTATTATAAATTGTAGAGGGTAACAGGCTCCTTCACCAACAGACACACACACACACTAGTAAAATGCACTATTAGAAGTTATTTAGTTTCAACTAGAAGAGAATCAGCCATGAATATAACATGAACATGATATATGAAAAATGGGTTGGTGCAGATCCTTACAGGATGCCCTGGCAAGTAGTCCTGAGACTTCTGGTCGAGCTAGGCTGGGGGTGGGTGCCAGCAACACAGAGCATGAGCCAATGGTTATGCTCAAGCTAATGGGGATCCTAATAAAGAAAGAAAGAGTAAAAGGGATGGGCACAGTTAGTAATTTCCATATTCAAGTACTGACAAAAACAATGTAAGAATCTACTGCGGCATTAGTAGTCGTTTTGCACCCTCTGTTTCAACTTTATTTATCTATAGAGAAATATCAAAAACCACAACCATCAAATGATTGGCGGAGACACCCTGCTTTTTGGACAGTGCTGTTGGTTGTGTGTAACAGGTGTGTGTCAGTACAATTGAAACTATTAACTATAAGAATAAAACACAACATGAGTTATATCTGAATGTCAGAACAGCTCACATTGGGCCTCATTCAAACTGTGTACGTTTTACGAAAAAAATCCAAGATTGATCAATGTTTTCTTCTCTGAATTACTTCTTCCACTTTTTGAAATTTAGAGCTGCCTCACACTGTTTTTTAAAAATGTTTATTTTACCAGGAATTCCTATTGAGATCAAAATCTCTATTACAAGAGAGACCTGGCCAAGGTAGCAGCCATACAAAGTCACAACACAATAAAATACAACATACACGACATGTTCACAATAAAATAGAAGAGCTGTTAAACAGTGGCCTCTTAAGAAAAAACTACTACATGTCTCTAAACTCACATGCTATATGATGCCCTTGAATTCATCAACGGATATGAATGTTTCTAATAATACATATTTTTGTAAATTATTCCATGCCAAAGTGAGTGCATAGTTTTCCAGAAATTTTCCCAATACCTGTCATAACACACGGTACGTTAATAAGCAACAACTTGGAGGAGCATAGCTGTGCTAAGACAAAGAAGGGTTAATAAAATAAGATAATCCTTTATTAGTCCATGGCGGGGAAATTTACAGGATTACAGCAGCATAGTGCAGTGATTCTCAACTATATACATATATATATATATATATACATATATATATACA
>NW_022280105.1:338947-366588 GCF_004355925.1 Anarrhichthys ocellatus | reverse complement strand
ATATATATATATATATATATATACACACATATATATATATATATATATATACACACATATATATATATATATATACACATACACATATATATACACACATATATATACACACAGTTGTGTGAAAAAGTGTTCACACACTTCACTTGTCCTTCACACACCGGGGGTGAATCAGCCGGTGGCTGAAGTAGCTGCACAGAGCTGCCAGGGCATCCCACATGGGGTGGAAGGTGTTATCTATCAGGGATGATATCTTAGCCATCATCCTGTTTCCCACCACTTCCCCCGTATCCAGTGGACACCCCAGCACACTGCTGGCCTTGATGAGTTTGTTAAGTCTCTTCCTGTCGGCTGTCGACATGCTGCCGTCCCAGCAGACCACTCCATAAAATATTGGCTGATGCCACCACGGAGTCAAAGAAGGTCCTCAGGAGTGCTCCCTGCACACCAAAAGACCTGAGTCTCCTCAGCAGATAGAGTCTGCTCTGACCCTTTTTGTAAAGTGCATGTCTGTGATCAGTCCAGTCCAGTTTATTGTTCAAGTGAACACCCAGGTACTTAGAAGATATCACGATCTCAATGTCCATTCCCTGGATGTTCACTGGTACCGGAGGAGAGTGTTTACCCCGGCAGAAGTCCACCACCAGCACTTTGGTTTTACCAGAGTTGATCTGGAGGCGGTTCCGCTGGCACCATCCTATGAAGTCCTGGTTCAGTTCCCTGTATTCCCTGTGGAAATGAGGCCGACGATTGCAGAGTCGTCAGAGAACTTTTGCAGGTGGCAGGTAGCAGAGTTGTATTTGAAGTCCGAGGTGTAGATGGTGAAGAAAAGTGGAGCTAGAACGGTTCCTAGTGGGGCCCCCGTGCTGCAGGACACCAGGTCGGACTCGCACTCCCGTATCCGCACATACTGTGGACAGTTGGTGAGGTAGTCCAAGATCCAGGCGGTGAGGTGGTGGTCCACTCCGGTCTGCTCCAGCTTGTCGCTCAGAAGCAAAGGCTGGATGGAGAAATCAAAAAACATGACTCTCACAGTGCTTTCAGCCTTTTAAGAAGAAACCTTGTCATATACACGAAATTTAATGCCAATGACAGGCGCCCGGGGAGCCGGGGTTCAGTGTCTTCCTCAGGGACACTACGACACGTGACACATCCCAGTCGAGGATTGAACCGTTGACCCTGCGGTTACCAGACAACCCTCTTAACCCAGTGAGCCACAGTCGTCCCCAGGTGAGAAAGGCATCTGTGTAGCAGGTAGGTGATATGCACATGGGAAAAAAAATGATAATACATGTAGTGTATTTAAGAAAAATTATTAAATTATAAAATAGCTATAACTTTGTGATTCTGTTTAGGCCAGCAGAGAAGGCCTTGCAAGCCCTGACGGCCCACTACTGCTGAAATGCAGTCTGTAACTCTTGCACCACCTGCACTATTGAGGGAGCATGCATATAAAGGACAGTGTCATCAGAATAGAACTTTATACTTTATTTGCTTGAATGTCCTTACCCCAATCATTTATAAAAATTGAGAACAAAATGGGTCCCAAAATGGAACCTTGGGGGACCCTTTACTTATCTCAAGAAAATGTTATGTCCATGAGTCTGCTCTACAAAATAGTTTGTGAATCATTTAACAGCCTTCGGACTGAACCCAGCTTTTCTTTGTTTAGCATCAATTTGTGGTCGACTGAATCAAATGCCATGGATAGATCCACGAATAAGGCAGCAAAATGCTGTTTTCTGTACAAGCCACCAATGAGATCATTTGTCACAACAATAGCAGCAACTATGGCCAGTTCTAAAACCAGATTCCAAATCACTTCAATTGTTATTATCAAGCAGAAACTGAGAGTTTGGAGATTGGATGGTAGCGATTCAACTTTGAGGGGTCGCCTCCTTAAAGTAAAGGGAGAACATGGACAGCTTTCCGGATTTGAGGAATTAAATTGGACAAAAGACTCAAATTAAAGATGAGTAATGGGCCCAGCAATAGCATCTGTAACCGCCAGTCAAACAAAAGAACACCAGATTATCTGGTGCTGCAGACTTTTTCGTATCAATGTCTATCTAACCTTGACAAACTGAAGTAATGGTAATAGGCTTAAAATCAGGATTTCCATCAGTTGAAGTGGTGGCAGAACATGGGACTGATGTATTTACATTTGAGCTGTCAAGCAAATACCCGTGTAAGGGTTTGTAAAAGTGACTGACCATGGCAACTTTGTCTTTCATTTCATCTGAGAAATCCAGAATGTGTTCAGGGAGGTTTTCAATTCAATTTAGGATTTAATTAATTCACAGAATTTTGAGGGGGCCAGGTAACTGACTTTAAATGAAACTTTGATCTGGAATTTCATAAACTAAACATAGTCTGCAGAGGTGTTTGAAAATCTAACTTGGGTCCAGGATATATTTTTAAAACAAATTAACTCTGAAAGTCCCTTCCGCTGATCCTAAACTTCTTGATGGGAACATTTTTATTGGACATAGACAGGAAAATTAGTGAAAATATTCCCTTGCCGATTAAACATCTGGAAGAGTTACTCTGCTAAGATTACTGTAGTAAAAATGGCAAAAGGACTGTACTTGTATAGCGCTTTTCTAGTCTTCCGACCACTCAAAGCTCTTTAACACTACATATCAACATTCACCCATTTACACCCATTCAGACAATGATGGCAGGGGCTACCTTGCAAGGTGCCACCTGCCCATCAGGACTCTAACATTCACACACAATTGCTTAAAATTGATGCTGCTAACTGGACTTTGGCAATAGCATTTGTATAGCGTCTTTCCAGTCTTCAGATCACTCAAAGTGCTGTACACCATAGTCTATAGGCTACCAAGCAAGACTATCGTCTATAGGGTGTTACAAGGTAAATGGACTTGTATAGCGTCTTTTTAGTCTTGCGACCACTCAAAGCGCTTTAACACTACATGTTGTTCATACCATGTCATACACTGATGGCTACCATGCAAGTTGCCACTTGCCCATCAGGACAAACTAAGCATACACACCCACACAAACACCTTCAGGAGCTTTGTCTTGCCCAAGGACACATCGACATGGACTGGAGGAGCCGGGGATTGAACCACCAATCTTCTGTTTGGGAGACAACCCCCTCTTGCTGGATTACTTTTAGAACAATAACATGTGTTCATCGGAGCCACCAGGAGGATGCAATATGGATGTAGCTTTAGCTGCAGCAACCAATACAAGAGTCAAACAAGCTAAACTACACAATTTATGTTATGTTGTATTTGTAAGTGTTTTTGTGGTAGTTTGTCTATCCCCTTAAGAAGGGAGACTACCTTTGTACATACATTACATTTTGATGCTTTGCCATTTAATTTAGTAAAGTCAATCCACACTTAAATGTTTTGCCCTGACTGCCCATGACTGGAGAGATGAAGCCACCTAGACTTTCCCCTCCCTCCGTGACAGGGCCCAGTGTGATCTGTGACGGGTCCCTGCTAGGACCTTGCCAGGTCCTTGGCTGAAAGATCTGTTGTAACACGCAGTAAATAACACTTTGATAAACACGTCAGGACATCTTATTTTAGTCACCCTCACAGGGAATTCAGTATAATATAATAATATATATATATCATATAATAATATTCAGTATAATATAATATATATCATATAATATATATATCATATAATATTCACTATAATATAAAACACACACACACACATATATATATATAATTATTTATTCATAACTATATATCCATTTCTCAGACAGGTGCTTCATGTCCCTCACTCCCTAACTGTTCGTGCTGGATCTGTCCGTTGTTTTAAAAAGCTAAATAAGTTATTAGCATGACGTCATCCAGCTAGCCAAACATGTCTGGTGTACAGCTACTAGAGAAGCTTCCCTTTCCCGCTAGTCTGCTGTCTGATTGTGAGGTAAGGTTGATCTGATATCAGCTCTTTCACTGCAGTTTCTCCACCAAAGTTCTCCTCTCAAACGGGTCTTGGAGGAGTAGTGCGGGCACTCGCCTGTAGAGACTAACCGGACGAGAACGCGCAGCTTGGGGCAGAATTAATTCTGCCCCAAGCTGCGCGTTCTCAAATAGATTAGAATATAATCTATTTGAGGATGCTGATTGGCTAAATTGTATGTCACTCAGTTATATCTTTAATCAGCATTAAAGCATCATTGGCTAAACTGCTTCATAGACCCGCCTCTTTGGGGCAGATTCTCCAGCGCCCCAGCCAGCTCAGACGTGCAGACACGCGGAGAGGACGTGCAGGAAAAGCATATATTTACCGCAGATATCATATTTTACACATATTACTGGGTGATTCCATATTTCAAAAACACAAATATTGACAATTTGTATAGTTTGTTATTATTTATTTTATTTTATGTGTTGTGGCTCAAGGTGGGGCGGCGCCCTAGCGCCCTCTATTGACCAGCCGCCACTGGCAGTGAATACAGAAGGTGAGAAAGAACAGTAGTATGAATTAGCTTTAACTTGAACCCTTTCATAAAACAGTCAACATTTATTCTCAGATGTATTGTGATCATTTTAGCCTCTTCTGTAATTTCAGATTTTAGTGTGGATCATTCAGTGCGATATTTAACCTGATTCTGATGTATTACTGCTTGACAGATCATTTATACTAATGCCCACTGACGTGGTTCTAAAGCTATTGTTATTAATTTTTGCTATCCAAACATCTTAAAATGCACATATTTACATAAGAGAAGTCAACATTTTGACGATACCCCCAAAGCAAACTCAGTTTTTGGACCTCGGTATTTCTAAAAGCCTGCGTATGGTGTAACGTCATGAGAGGTCACCAGAGCAGGCTAGGGTAGGGTGGTGCAAGGGAAACTAACAAAAACAAAAGGTTCTCAGAATAAGATCATGTTTTATTCTTATTCGGCTAGGCCACTCAGGGAAGTCTCTTCATCAAAAATCCAAAACAAACAAACAAAAAGCATCCAAGCGGAGATAATAGTTTGTTAAGCAGAACTATGTTAGACAAAAACTCAACTTAGAGTGTCGTTGGCTTTTCTCCGACAACAGGTCTTCTTCAGTTCAAATCCTCCTCACTCTGGTTCAGAACTTTACTCCATGTAGGTCTCGGAGCTCCTTCACGCTGTGTGCTCTCTCTCTTCTCCTCTCCTCCTGCAGCTCTCTTAAGTCCGGCCTCAATCAGGTGGTCTAAACACCCACACCTGGGTGAGTGGTGAGGCCTTCTGGGAGCCGTAGTTGTTGCCATCTTGTAGTGTGGCTGCTGATCCTTAAAGGGGAAGTAGCAGCCTTCTACAACCTGGCCCCGTGTGATGCCACAATGGTTATAATCATTGATGCGTTTTAAGTGGAGAAAGCACTGTGCCGGGCTCCGTTTGAAACATAGTAGGACTGTTCCGAATAGTTCGAAGCTTTATTGCGTATAGCAATAGTTCTCCCCCTCCTCCACTCTCTTTCTCTCTCTTAAATATGGACAGAGCAAGTAACTTCTCTGTAATTGTTTCAGCCTTCAGTCCAAAAGTCAAAATCTATTGAAAAAAGGGAGATGTAATCATCTTAAAATTCAAAACATGGTTTTAACAAAAATAGCCAATACCCAAAATAGCCTTTTAAATGCTACATTGCTCTCTATCGTCTGGCTGCAGATGCCTAGATAGCAGGCTGAAGGTGACTGGGTGCACCATGGAGATGCAGACATGGGATTCGCTACTGTTGTGCAAATGTTAAAAGCAAGCTCCAGGGTGTGTGCAAAACAGGAATGAATCCCATTCAAGTAGGTGCTGGTTTGCTAAAACCACATTACTGGCATTGTTACACACTAACTTTCTCCAACATGCCCCACTTCTTAGCGGCTGCTTTGCTAGCTGCGGTGTACCAGTCATCTGAACTGCATGACTGTAGGACAAGTCTTCAACTCCCAGTTCTAAATTAACTGGCAAGTGACGGTTACATGTGACTCCGCAGTAAGCCCTGTCCACAAGTCTGTAGTAGATACCTTGTCAGCACTTTACATATCAAGCTAACCTCCTCCAAGAGCTAGAGGGAAACGCCATCCCGAAGACATATGTGAAGCTTTGCAAGGCAACGGATTTCTGCCCGACTATGGCGAGGGTAACGGCCCAAAATGTGGGACATGTGATGAGTTTTCGGTCATCATTCACCTGCTTTTTTGCCTAATCACACAAATGTCGGAAAAAAAAGAAGAGGCTACTCAATGCAGTGGTAAAAATGTCAGGCTTGTTCAATCCTGTTGTGGAATTGATAACCCTCAAGTTTGAATGACAGCAGAAGGACTATGTTGCCCTGCCGAACCTCATGCCTTGTAGGGCCCACTCTCCACGGCGTGAGCCTCGCCAAGACTCCGGCCCCTCTCGTTGTGACTACTCTTCTTGAAGACATCCCTACACCGCTCCATGGCCCCAGGGCAGAGCACACCAGGCTTCAGAGGTAGCTGCTACGCCAGCTGACAGTGGTATGAGAGGTTGGTCCAGACATCCTTTTGACTGCCTCAGCAACACTCTGCGTTGCCCCTCACTCAAGAAACAGTGAATAACCTGATTTCTCCGGGAGGGGGGCCCTGTATTGTTGGACTGTCACACCGACCTCTAATAACATTGAAAAAAAATTGGACATGCTCAGCATTGTAGTTCACCAAACACAAATACACACCACTGTCCCAGTTCAAACATCCTGCTTTAGCATCAAACATAATGAGCCCGAAGCTCCATGTAGAGCCGGGAACAAACATTAACTCACAAGTCAAAATGTGTAGTGTCTACGGCTCCCTGTCCAGTTCCACAGGAGACCATCAGGGCCAAAAACAAAAACAAGCTTGGAGCGTCAAATAAGTCTCACACGGCGGTGTTTAGCAACAGTAACTGTAAACATGGCGCTATGCTTGCCCGTACGGGTCAGCCATTGGAAGAGAGCATTCGCACTATCCCCTTGGCTAGAATGGATCCTGGAAAAGGATTATTCCTTGCAGTTCAATTGCCCGCCACCAGATTCTCTCTCTGTTGGAAAAAGGCACCATCAACCAGGTGGTAGGCGAGGAGATTAATTGCAGGTTTTATTTCAGGTATTTCCTTGTGCCCAAGAAAGAGCGCCCTCATGCAGAGGCACAGGAAATAGCTGAGGTTTGCCTTCCAAGAGAAGCCATTCGGTCTCTCTCTTGCGACAAAAATATTCACAGTTGTCGTGGATGTGCAATTGATCATCAATTTATTTATTTTTTTGTTCTGTTTGTCTCTGCCCTGTAAAGCGTCTTTGGGTATTTTGAAAAGCGCTATATAAAACGTATGTATTATTATTCAGTGTCGCTTTGTGGCACAAGGCAGTAAAACTGCCTGTGCCAAAGCACACTGTATACTAGAAAATGCATTTCCTGCTGAAAATGCGTTGGAATGCTGAAAGCTGAAATTAATTGCAAAGACATTGCTGAAAATAGATATCCAATAAAAAAAATTGCAAAAAGGTTAATAATTCAACAAGTTTAAAGATTACAAATATGAAAAGTGATATCACACCTCTCCTGAAAGAGCTGAACATTTTGATATTCGAACGGTTTCTGTGACTTAAAAAGTTTCATCAGTGGTGATATTTGTAGTAGTAGAATATGTAGTTGCAGTAGAAGTATTATTAGTAGTAGAAGTATTAGTAATTAGAAGAAGTAGTAGAAGTAGTAGTATCAGTAGTTGTAGTAATAGCTGTAGTAGTGGTCGTAGTATTTAATATAACAGTAGTAGTAGTAGCAGTAGTAGTAGTAGTAATAGTAATGGCAGTATTTGAAGTAGCAGTAATAGCAGTAGCAGTAGTACTAGTAGCAGTCGTAATAATAGCTGTAGTAATATTAATACTAGTAGTAGCATGAATAGCAGCTGTAGTACAAGTAATAGTAGTAGTGGTAGTGGTAGTAATAGCAGTAGTGGTAGTAATAATATTGATGGTAGCAGTAATAGCAGTAGCAGTAGCAGTAGTAGTAATAGTAGCAACAGCAAAAGTTGTAGTATAAGTAGTAGTAGTAGGAGTAGTAGTAGTAATACTAGAAATATTAGCAGCAGTAGTAGTAGTTGTCGCAGTATTAGTAAGAGCATTCATTATTTCAACAAAAAAGCCTAATTTTGAGCTTAACGTTTAAATACAGTTAATCCATAAGGCTTTTATTTTGAAAGGGTGGGACTGGGTGGGGGAGAGGAGGAGAGGAGTCAGAATCAGAATGTATGAAACACAAACAGAGGTTATTAAATGACAGGCTTCATCACAAGCATTTCAGTTAGAGTTTACTCTCTGGGGCTTTTATTTTGAAATGGGGTGTGGGGGGGTGGAAAGTCCTCTTAAAATCTCTAAGACCTGAATGACTGTGACATAGACAGAGACAGAGAGAGACAGAGAGAGAGACAGAGAATGAGTGTGAGAAAGAGAGACAGACAGACAGATAGACGGTCTAACAATGCCTCCAAGTCATGTGTGTGTAGAGAGACAGACAGACAGAGAGCGAGAGAGAGAGCCTGCGTGCGTGTGTGTAACTGGTTGCCATGGTGACGACGCACCTGGTGTTAGAGGCAGACTGATTAACAAACATTACAGTAAACAGTGATTTTGAACAAAACCACTTTTAACAAAAAGCAGGAGTCTGAGTGCCAAAATATGGATACCGTGAGAAAGATAAGACTCTGCCGAACGCGCTGATGTGTTTTTTATGTTTGTGGTGTTAAAGAATATGAGCTCCAGAGCAATAGACAAAACTGGTACCATCTGCTTTCTTTGAGAAATGAGTGGTCAGATTTAACATGGAGTCTAATGGAGCAGTTGGTTGGAGTTCATGTCGCTCTGCGGCTCTTTGAGCCAAATGTGTAAGACTGTGGGATTCCACGGTCATCTTGTCAAGGACAAGATTAGCTACTTTTACATCCAGAAATTATGCATGAAGAGTGAAGATTGTGGACTCAGTGGCAAAAGACAAATCTTTTTTTCACAAGAATCTCAAGCTGCTCTACTAGGGGTGTGGCCACTTCCTGGGCAGTTAAAAGGTATCACAATGGAGAATGTGTGTGCTGCTGCCTCTTGGGCCACCCCACACACCTTTGTGAGGTTTGATAGCCTTGGGTCTTCAGTAGCTCATTCAGTTTTGAATTCTGCCTGACATTAGTTACTATGTTTTAACATATTGCTATTTTTAGTAGCAATTAGTAGTATTGAATGAGGCATCCAGATTCATCCTTTTGGCTATATGGATCTGTGAAGATATTCATCTGTATAGCCTCCCATCTAAAAAATATATACTTTTAAAAGAACAGGCTCAATTTTTGTTTATATTCATTATAAAGCCTACATGTTTACTTAATATGTTAAAAGTATACTGATGTAGAAATTAAGTACATGCCCATGCCTAAGTTATAGAGGATATGAATATCTACATGCAAAACATTAGCTGAATGAGGTGAAGAATGACTGACCACAGTGAATGACAGCAATGAACCTGGCTCAGATTCCAAAACATTGTTGCCAATATCACAAGAAAAAAAAGCAGATGTTAGAGAAAAGTCCACAAACATTTTGGGTAACAGGGTCCTCAAGTGGGAAAGCATGGCAAATAATTCCCATCAATTTTGTCAAGAATATACTATATCGTTACCAGCCAAGCCTTGCCCTTCAATGAATTTAAATTACAATAACTACAAAAGTTGTGATTAGCCAGAGAACAAATAAAGTGTCAGCCCATTCTTCACCATTTACACAGAGTTGGTCCAGACTGTTCAGGGGGCTGCTCGTCGGTGTATGATGTGTGAATTTGAGTTTGCTTAGGTCCTGATGGGCAGGTGGCACCTTACATGGCAGCCTCTGCCATCAGTGTATAAATGTGTGTGAATTGGTGAACGATGACATTTAGTGTGCAGGGCTTTAAGTGGTCGGAAGACTAGAAAAGACGCTTTACAATTGCAGGTGTACCATTTACAAGCTAGTAACCAGTTACGAGCGATGCTAAAGTAAATATAATTAGTGTAAAAAAACACAAAGGTCTGTAAAGCTGTAAAGGTAACAGTATTAATGTTTCAAACCTGTAGCATTTTTTGTACATGCAGTGTTATGACATGTTATAAGCATAAATTTTAACTAATATGGGAATTTTTATATGAATGGAGAGCATTCATTCATATAAAAATTCCCATATTAGTTAAAAGCCCATCAGGAACAGCACTGTGAGGTGATTTTACATCCACGTGACGCACACTGGCTCAAAAATACGTTATACACAATCATTACAAGAACAGTAGCTGTTCAAAAATGAATACTGACACGACTAATTATATAATTAAAAATTTTATCCAATCCGTCCGATAAAATTTAACAAAGAAGTCAAGTAACTCGGCCAGCGTTAATGTGAGGAGTCACATGCTCAATGGGTCCAGAGACCGGGATTTCTATTGTCAAAGTGCCACGGTTGACCACTAGGGCAAATTGGCAGCAAGGGTGACTGACGGCACCATATCCAACTGTTCTCATACATCCATGGATGCAAATCACACAAAAGTGTGTTTAGACAGTAATTTATACAAATTTAAAAGAGCAGCACAATTGCATACTAAATTAAATTCTATTTATTTTTGTATAGCCCAAAATCCCAAATTACTAATTTGCCTCAAATCAATGGAAAGACGCAGATGGGCACAATCAGACGCAGCTTTGCTTGAGGGGGTACAAACTGAGAAAAAGTTCTGAACGAGTTTAAAATGTTTCATCTCCTTGTTTGAAAAGTGAGGTGCCTTAAACTTGTATTCTCTCCACTGACCATCAGGGGGTGACTCCTCTGGTTGCAAGAAGAAGTCTGATTGTATAGAAGTCTATGAGAATATGACTCTACTTCTCTCTTGATTTATTACCTCAGTAAACATTGTAAATATGAGTCTATGATCTTAATCGCTAGTTTCAAGTCTTCTTCAATACAGCATGATGTTCATTTAGTACATTATGGTCCATTTAGAGTCAAATAGACCATAAAGCAGGGGATGCTTTAGGGCGGGGCTACACAGTGATTGACAGGTCGCTACCATAGCTTTGTGCTGTCTGAGAGTTGATCATGTATTTGTCTTAGAACTTTAAACCTTCCACATTGTGTTTTCAGTTCATGAAAGTTAATTGTGTCATTTTGATCGCCAAATAATGTCTTATTTGCCGTTTGGTAGTACTTAGCTTTTCTGTCATTTCTGGCTGAAAAAAATGAGATGGCGCATCAAGACGTAGTCATCAAGTCACAATGATTATGTCCATTTCTTTCGAATTGTCTATGGTTTCAACCTTGGTAAAACAAAAGTGCTTATCCTGGTGCTTCTACCACCAGGTTCTTTTTTACTGTTTGCAACTGCCAGCTATGACATCTCCTGTACGCTAGAAATCATCTGCCTTACAATATAAAGATTGGCACTAAGGTGCGGCTGTGGTTTAGGAGAGAGAGCGGGATGTTCTTTAATCACAAAGTTTGCTGGTCAATCCCCCGCTCCACATGTACGTCCTTGATGTCATAAATGAGGAAATTCAGCCTGTGTAAGGGAACAAACTCGCTGCTCGTGTAAAATGCATCTTGGTACATCTGGCACAGCTTTGCAGCAGGAGAGATCAGCTTTCTCAGTCAAAATGAAGAATTGAATTCTACATTTACCATCAGCACTGATTGGACATCCACATAATAAGTAGCGAATATTCCCTTTAAAGTTAGGGGCCCTTCATTGTCATGGTTATAATAATAAATTCTTGGTTAAGGTTAGGGAACGAATTTATAAATAAACGGGGAGATGAACAGAGGTCTCCTGTGTAAGTCTGATGTTTTGTTGAACCAGCCATCCACCCTACACAAAGTCACCTGACTTCCTCCTTTGCTTTTGATGGACAAGAGTCATAAGCATTACGGCCACTAGGGGGCGCTGCCACGTTAGTGTAAACAAATATTATTTTGGGGCACTTGCTGAAAGAACTGATTCTGTTGCTTTTCTTGGAAGAACAGTCTCAAAGTCACAGACAAGAAAAAAAAGGAGGGAGACTAGAGTTAGCTGCCATTTATTGTTGAAGTGAGTTACAATTGTGAGAAGTGAATCGCAGTTGTTGAGTGTACAGTGGGGTCTGCTGTAGATTTCTTTTCTCCCATGGTGAGCCAGTGTGTAACATGGAGGCCCATGTGGATGTGGTGTGGGTGGGTCAATGGGAGTCAGCCGGAGGCTGAATATAATATACAGTATGTTTGTGTGGCATGTGTCTGTGAGTGAGGTCAGGGATGAGAACATACAGATTGAGTAACCACTATTCCATGTTGGTTCAGTGAGCCTGCAACATTAGAGCTGTGCGTGTAAAATCCCACTTAGGATAATAACCAATAATAAGTCAAATGAAATCTGGGCTGAAATAGAGCTGTAGACTCCCAATTGTAAACTGAGGTGTGCAGGGAGAGAGGAATATAATGTTATGGCACTCATACTATTACCTCTGATAATAGCGATCTGGTATTGTCATTATGGGGAGCCAGCCAACCAATCCCCAGCCAACCACTGTGTGCTTTTAACTCTTAGTTTGCACCAAGCTGCACTGAACAACACTGAAATGAGGAACACATTTCCATTCTGCGGTCAGACCACATCAATACACAGGTTCAGCTGAGCCGGCCAGGGTGTCTGTACGTGGAGCATACACACACATACACACCCTCCTCCACGGCAGGATAGCAGTTGATTCCACACTGAGGAGGTCACTTCTGAGAATGAGGTTCAGAAATCTGTGAGCATTTATAGGATGGCAACATACAGGTTGTGCATGCTCATTAAATACAACTCTACAACACATACCAACACTTGTACCAACATAATCTAAGCTCAAAGGTCCACTTACTAGCTTTCATGAGTTTTCAACCATATCTTATCATCGTTTTCATTCAGCAAATGGGGCTGGCTTAGGTGTCATCATGTGACCAAAGTTGTGAAATGAATACTGGACCCAGAAAACATCAACTGTCTGTGAACATTAGACCAAGTGTGGTCACAGCATCCACTGGGAAGAGGTCAAAGGCCATTCACTGACCAAGACTGTGTTACTTTAGCAAGGAGAAAGAAGACAATGTTCCTCCCCAACATGAAAGTTTGTTTTTATAAGCAATGAAACACAGTCCTGTTCAGTTCAACACACTCAGCCTTACTTGGTCCAATATGACCAGTATGGTGGGTAATGCTAGCTAATGTTAGCAAACTTCAGTTCTATTTCATCCTTACTGACCGCCAGAGGCAGTGCTTAACACTGGATATCTTCTGTCTCGCACATGCGCAGGTCGAATATTTATATCAACAAAGTAACCTGTGACCTCGGATGACCCCCGTCGTCTATAAGTTCCGGTGTCATCCTGAGTTCAGTCCTTTTTCATCTTCTCGCTACGCAGGTTAGCTACCATGGTAGCATAAACAAAGATGTGTGTACGATCAAGACATATTAGAGCTTGTCGCTGTAGCCTTGTGACCACCGGTCGGAGTTGCGGAACTCTCGCCCTCCAAAGGCTGCGACAAGCTGTCCCTCTTCGGAGGGAGCGGTGTGTTTCGCCGTTCGGACCATCGAGCCCCGGACTGGTGGATGCCCCTATCATCGGTCATCACCAGTCAGATAAGGGCCACCTAAGTCGTGAAGACAGCAATCAGTGAGATCGATTAACATTGTTTTCTATAACCGTTGTTCGTTTTCCACGGTTGGCAGAGTGCTTCCGCTCTAGCTAATCGAGTGGCATACTAACGAGAGCGTAGAATATACGCTGTTGGCCCGCCCTTCACAGTGAGCATCGTGTCCTAGCTCAGGCTAACTTGATGAGATGCTAGTTCGACTAGATCGACATTAGCATCATGTCCACTTTTTTTGTAACATTACGGCTATCACAGTTAGCCGAGTGTTCCCTCTCAGGCAAACTTGGTGAGAGACTAGCTCGACTAGATCGACATTGGCATTGTGTCCATTGAGATTTCATTTTTACATCTGACATATTTCACAGTTAGCAGTGTCCTCACTCAGGCTAACTTGGTGAGATGCTAACTAGACAAAGCTGATACTGGGACTGTGTCCATCGACTTTGTAACCTTACAGCTGTCACAGTTAACAGAGCATCCCCGCTCAGGCTAACTCAGTGGGAAGCTAGCTAGACAAAAGTGATACTGGGGCTGTGTCCATCGACTTTGTAGCATTACAACTATTACAGTTAGCAGAGTGTCCTCGCTCAAGCTAACTCGGTGAATGCTAGTTATACTAAATCAACATTGATGTTGTGTCCATTGATGCTTTTTACGCATTATGGCTGACGCAGCTGGTGGTATCCTCACTCAGGCTAACCTGGTGGGACACTAACTAGACTAAGTTAATACTGTGATTGTGTCCATTGATTTTGTAACATTACGGTTATCACAGTTAGCTGAGTGTCTTCGCTCAGGCTAACTGGTGGGTCACCAATATCTGCAGCAAATATCGTAGTGAAGAGAGTGTCCTCGCTCCCCTCTCACTGTAAGGATTGTTTTTTGGTCTTTCCACAGTGGCATAGTGCTCTCGCTCAAGCTAACTGGTGGGACACCAATATCCGCAGCGACTGTTCTAGTGAAGAGAGTGTCTGAAAAGATCACTCTCCTCTGACTGCCCCCTGCCTATTCTCTCAACATTCAGCAGAGCGCTCCCGCTCAGACTGATTTGGAATTCTGCATCAACTAGTGGGACAAGGGTTCCTGCAGAATCGCGCCCATGTTAAACTCTCCCGGCTGTAGGACCTGCATAGCTCCTCTTCAGTCTGAGGAAGGCCCTGACCTCTTGCCTCGAGCATCTGAGGGAGGGCCTCTCGGAGAACCCAGGCAGGACCTGTGGCATCACGCCTTGAGCAGTAAGGTCTGCTAGGCTGGCCGAAGTGGAACACCTGATGCGTGAGGTCTACCTCCCCCTGTCAGGGCAGCTGAATCCAGCCCAACCTACCCTGATCATTTGCATGGCGCTGGCACGCCTGCAGTGGGATACACAGCAGCTGGAACTTCCACCTGTGAGTGCCTTCTTCAGGCGCCTTCCCGCCCTCACCACCTTTTCTGTTTCTCCCTCCGAGGAATATCTAAGGAAGTTGCATGCATGCTGGAGAGACACCAGGGCTCTCTCCCGCCTTACATCAGATGGTCGAACCCTGACGACCATGCAGGAGGTGGCAAAATTTGGCCTTGCACGTATGCCAGCCATTTAGCCGACTATTGCGTCCATCATAGTTTCCCCTGAGGAGACTCTGAGGCCCGATGCCAGGTGCCCTCAACCCCAACGTCGGGTCAAAGATAACTTGCTATCCAGGGCTTATGACACAGCAGCGCTGTGGACCGTATCGACAACTCCCTCTCCCACCTCATGCTTGCCCTTGCAGCTTCTCTGCAGCAGGCTACTTTCGACGCTTCTGCCTCCAGCCTCAGTGATGCTTCATTGCAGGCGTTTGCGCTCATGTCGAGGGAACTTGGACGTATGATGTCCACCCTGGTCCAGACTCGCCACCAGGTTTGGCTGGCGCAGTCACCCCTGTCTGAGACATGTAGGAGGACCCTCCATACTGTCCCAATGGAACCTGGTGAGCTGTTCGAGTCAGCTGCTATACAGGCGCTTCAGCGAACTGTTGAAGCTAGCCAGACCAGGCAGCAGTTCTCTGGTCTTTGCAGGGACATGCCTGCACCCCACAGACCTAGGGGTCCCACTTTGGCCCCCCAAGGCCATTTTTTATCAGCCTCCAGCTTACCCTAGTAGCCGCCACAGGCCTCACCGTCCTGCTGAGAGGCCGGACCGCTACCCATACAACCCTACCTACGTTCCCCCCAGACAACCTCCGAACTTGGGGACTAACAGTCCCCCCCCCCCCCAAAAGCCTCCAGAGGCAGGGGGGCCAGGAGATGTCTCCGGGCCGGCTGTCGGTTTTTTCTCCCAGCAGCAGATTTCCAAGGGAGAGTGGTTCACGTCTATCGGTGCCTATTCTCATGTTCCCGTGGTGCATCACCACAGGCAGTTTCTTTGTTTCGCCTTTTAAGGCCGCCACTTTCAGTCCAGGGTGCTTCCATTCGGACTCTCCCATCTCCCCATGGGTGTTCACAAGGTGTTACTGCTGTCCTTTCCCCCTGCAATCACAGGGTGTGGACATACTGCCGTACTTAGATGACTGGCTGACCTGGGCGCCATCCCGGCTTTAGGCGCCACAGGACACTGCTCGCCTTCTCTCATGTGGCCCGGTGGGGCCTCAAGATGAACATGGAGAGGAGCTACCTGAGCCCTTCTCAGAGCATAACCTTCATTAGTTTGGCCCTATGAGGGCCTGTCTGTCGCCTCAGCATGTGGACAACAACCCCCACAACCTCTCCCCCTTCCGAGGGGGCAGACGGTTGCCCTACATCCTTTTCTCCGACTATTGGGTAAACTGACAGCTGCCTCAACTGTCATTCCCTTGGGCTTGCAGATGGCCTTCACTTGGATGCCAAGTGGCACAGATACAGGGCAATAATAGTATCAAAACAGTGCCTACTCACTCTATCCCCATGGAGGGAGAGTGCATATCTGCCTCAGATACCTGCCTCTCAAGGCGGGGTGCAGTGTGACAGAACAAGACTGCTTGGGGGCAGTTGTCTGCTCAAAGACCGCAGGGGCAGGTCAAGGGTCTAGAGCTAGCGCTCAAGCACTTCCTGCCATATTTGAAGGGAAAGCATGTGCTTGTCCGGTTGGACAACACCTCTGCTGTGTTTTCACATAAACCATCAATGGGGCACCAGATCTGCAGAAGTTGCTACGGGGATCACCGTGCCCTTCTGACTTGGGCGGCCCCTCGCCTGACCAGCCTGCGGGCAATGTACCCACCAGGAGAACGGAACCAGGTTGTGGTTTTCCTGTTCCGTCACAATCCTCCACCGGGAGAGTGGCGGCTGCATCCAGACGTGTTGTCAACCCACTGCCCCCACTGGGTCTCCCTGACGGAGAGGACCAGTCCTCTGGGTCAAGATGCCCTGGCTCACATGTGGCCAGAGGATCTTCTTTATGCCTTTCCACCATTCCCTCTGATCTTGCTAACACTTGTCAGAGTTCTTCCCCGACAGGAGGGATCTCCTGTCGCAATTTGGCATCCCAATCCCTGCCACCTTCAACTATGGGTCTGGCCACGGGAGGGCCCGACCGGATGCTGAGTGGCTGCATAGAACCAGTCAGACTGACTATTCTGAATGCCAGCGCGCGGTCTACCTGCCTGCAGTACCAAAACAGGTGGAAGCTGTTCTCTGACTGGTGTGCGGCTCAGAACAAGGTCCCAGTACAATGCCCCATGCCTGCTGTTCTGAGTTTCTACAGTCCCTCCTAGATAAGGGCCGGTCTCCCTCTACCCTTGGAGTATACGTGGCCCCTATTTCGGGGCAGCATACTAAGGTCGATAATGACACAGGAGAGAGCCACAGACTGGTGTCCCTCTTCCCAAAAAAAAAAAAAGGGGCTCTGCGATTGAGCGCCCCAAAGGCCCCTGCATGGGACCTACCCTTGGTACTGGACACCTTATGCTTGTCTCCTTTTGAACCCCTGGCACAGGCGGAGCCGAGATGGCTGTCGTCCAAAACGTTTTTTCTCCTTGCTGTCAATTCAAACGACCTGCATTTACTTTGACAGTCTGTTATTTACTAACACTGAAGCGCATTCACACACAATCATTTTCTTAATGATCTTAACAGGCTTACATTTATGATTGTATCAGAGGTACACTCAAAACATTTGAGGCTTAAGACCTGGCAACATGATCTTGCTATGCTGCTGGTCGACGCAGGAAATATCATCTAACTCGTGCACGCAGTGTATGATGGTCACATAAATGCATGGCCACGTCAACCAGAGCCAACCGATCAATGCTGCTTGCAGCTTTAATTTTTACTTGTAATTTTGTTTATGCTGTTGGGATGTTGGGAAAGAGAATTCAATTCAATTTATTTTTGTATAGCCCAAAATCACAAATTTGCCTCAGAGGGCAATCTGTACACATACAACATCCTCTGTCCCAGGCCCATACCCTCAGAACAGGAAAAACTCCCCCAAAAAAACTCTTTAACAGGGAGAAAAGAGGAAGAGACCTTGGGGAGAGCAACAGAGGAGGGATTTCTCTCCCAGGATGTCCCAGAATGTTAACAAACAAAACAAAAAAAATTCTGAAGATTGCCAACCGTAGCTTTAAGCCATATATGAAGCAAATGAGGCAGAGACTAAGTGACGGTAGGAGTGTAGTTCTTAGCAGAGGACAGAGAGTGAAGTGTGTGAAACAGCAGTCAATGTAGGTGACAGGACCTGTGGAAAGACAGTGTGTTGCGGAATATGAAATGACTTAATGGAAACTCCACAAAGCCTCCATCTCTCCTGCTCACATGCTTCTACTTCACCAACACACACTGCAGCAATGCTCTGCTACACTCCCTAGGCTGGGTCTCCTTTTAAACTGATATGAGTGTGAGCCGATATCCCCGCGAATTTACCCTCCGCCAAGAAAGAAGATTCTGTAGGCGTTTCTGAATTCATGACATTGTTGAACGCTTTTGGAAAAGGCTGGCTGTGCAAACGCTGGATACCGTTGCAAAATATCTTACATCTGTCAAATCTTGGTGTGGGTATCGGCCATTTGGAAACAATAACAGTCTCGCTTACACACACACACACACCGACGCACACGGACAAACACAGACAAAGACACTTCACTTCTTCCCTCATTTCAAAGCAAATGACTTTGCCAGGGTTCCTGGATGCCTGCTCAAACATATGGGCTGTAGTAGCTCAGGACTCAGTCAGATTCCTGCACAAAGTATTATGTTATGTTCTACACAGTCACATTACAGGGCTGGGAATTTCCAAGAGTTTATGTACTTTTTTTTGGGGGGGGGGGGTGGGATTCTGGGCACATACAGGTGTGTGTGCTTGCCTTGATTTTAAGGATTGTTTTCTTGTTAGTGTCTGAACCAGTGAAATAAGAAGCCTACCAAACAATAAGTGACAGTAAGTGGTGAACAAGGCTGTAGCTACTGTTATGGACACTAACTTGATGTTCTTAGTGTTGTTTCTGGAATTATGGGGGGGTACCTGAGGAGGATTTAAACACGTGGTGGGTTTTGAAAGTTGATTCAGATTTATTTACATAACCCAGTGGCTGAACTGGGAAGGGTGTTGTGGGCATACTCGACCCACAAGAGCTGCTTAGACCAGAAGGAGGGGTTGCGGGAGGAGAGACAGCATAAAGCTGTCTCCATCTCTTGATTCATCTGCTCAGCCTGCCCATTAGATTGGGGATGGAACCCTGATGATAAACTTACCCTAGCTCCCAGCAGCCTGCAAAACTTGTACCAAAAGCGAGAGGGGAATTGTGGTCCCTGGTCGGAGACCACGTCAATGGGCTGACGATAGAGCCGGAAAACAGTTTGCAGCAATCTCTATGGCCGTAGGTAACTTGGGTAGTGAGATGAGCAGAGCAGACTTGGAAAATTGATCAATGACCGTGAGAATAACTGTGTTACCGTCAGAAGGAGGTAGTTACAAAGTCCAAAGCGATGTGGGACCAGGGTACACTAGGAACTAGCAGAGGATGAAGAAACCCGGAGGGAGCTTGGCGAGTGCTCTTATGCTGTGAGCAGACCTGGCAAGCACCGATGAACCCCTTGGTGTCTTCCTCCATGGAAGACCACCAGAAACGCTGTCTGAGCAGTGCTAGAGTGCGTCTGATCCCAGGATGGTAAGCTAGGCCGGAAGAGTGGCCCTGCTGGATGACCTGAGGATGGTGATTGGCAGGAACAAACAAACTGTCATCAGGACACGCACTGGGGGCAGGTTGTTCAGCATGGGAGCACTTTACCTTTTCCTCCACCTCCCAGGTTACCGCACCAATAGCGCACTCAGGGGAGAGGATACCTTCAGGATGGGAAGGAGAGCTCTCAGGCTGGAACTGACGAGACAATGCGTCAGGTTTGACATTCTTTGAGCCTGGTCTGTATGAGAATGAAAACTCAAAACGGTTTAAAAAAATAGCCCACCTAGCTTGACGAGAGTTCAGTCACTTGGCCGAACGGATGCAGCCACGGAACTGTAGTTACAGGTGAACCAACCGATAGAAGTTTGCAAAGCCAAGAAAGCGTTGAAGTTCCTTGCGTGTGGAAGGCGGGGGCCAGTCAGCAATTGACAGCAAGGTCTTGGTAGAGTCCATCTGGATATTACCAGCATTGATGACAAAACCCAGGAACGATACCTCTGTGGCACTTCTCCGTCTTTACGAAGAGATGGTTCTCCAAAAGCCTTTGGAGGACTTGGCGTACATGTACCACATGTTCCTGATGAGACTTCGAGACGATAAGAATGTCATCCAGATACACAAAAATGTAGCACATCCCGGAGAACATCATTGACCAACACCTGGAAGACTGCAGGGGCATTGGTGAGACCAAATGGCATAAATAAATACTCATAATGTTCACTAGGAGTATTAAAGGCAGTCTTCCACTCGTCCCCCTCCCGGATTCTCACCAAATGGTAAGCAGTGCAGAGATCGAGTTTGGAAAAAATGGTAACACCTTGTAGCAACACAAAAGCAGAGGCAATAAGTGGAAGAGGGTACCTATTTTTTACAGTGATGTTATTGAGTCCTCTGTAGTCAATGCAAGGGCGCAGGGATTTGTCCCTCTTTCCGACAAAGATAAACCCTGCTCCAGCCGGAGATGAAGATGGTCGAATGATTCCTGTAGCCAATGAGTCATTAATATATTTCTCCATAGTTTTCGTCTCAGGAGCAGATAGGGAAAAAAGTCTACCCCTGGGAGATGTACCTGGGAGGTCAATGGCACAGTCATATGGGCGAGGTGGCCCAGGCTTTATTAAAAACCTCCTTAAGGTCAAGATACTCCTTTGGAACCCCGGAGAGATCTGGAAACTCAGAAGAGACAGGCAGACTAGGAGCAGATGATGGAGCAGATCTTAGACACACAGCATGGCAATGAACACTCCACTATAGGAGGCAAGCGTGCATCCGACACAGGAGAAGTGCAAAGAGGAGGGCTGGGAGCAGTGGTGGCATCTGGACCCCGAGCCGCAGTGGAGAAACTCAGCAGATGATCATGAAGAGACTCCATGCTGCGCTCGTGACGGACGGCCATAGCCTGCATAGCCTCTGTGATGAAGGTAAGCTGCTGCTCATAGCGTTGTAACATGCTGGTCTGAGTCGGAGGTTCCGTCTCAGGAAATGCAGAGTTGGCTGGGTTCATGTTGGCCAGATTGTACTGTAAGGATTACAGGTACGGGAACCCAAAAGCACAACTCAGAGTTAGAATACAAGTATATATTTCTTTACTTGGTGCAGGCAGGGTCAAAACCGGGAGGTCAGTCAAAAAGGCGGACAAATCCAATAAGGGGCAGGCAAAGATCCAAGGTTGAGAAAAGGCAGATCAGAACAATGCCTTTTATATATATATATATATATATATATATATATATATATATATATTAGTGCTGGGCAAGTTAACATATTATTATCGCGTTAACGCATTCATTAATTGACGCCAACAATTATTTTGTAGCGCGTTAACGCATTTTTTTAATTTGAAAGTCCGTAGAGGAAGTCTTCAGCAGACTATGTTGATGCAGCGTGTGGGATAAGTAGAGAGAAACTAAAGCAAGACAAGCTAACAAATGCTACAGAGAAGTGGATACAAACTGCAGCCGGTTAGAATACACGGCAACACAACGAGCACCAGCTGTTGCTCTCCCTGGAGACGACTGGACATCGCTGCATTCGACTCAGCAGACACTTACATGTTAGTGCACCTATATGCTGAAATTCACGCCATATATTTATGCCAGGATTCAGCCAGGATTTATGTGTGTTGTGTTACTGTGTTGTGTTGTCTGTCTTTCAGTGTTCCTGGTTGGTTGGAGCTTGAGGCCATCAAGAAATTGGAGGCAGCTGGCCACTGCTTCCAGTCTATAAAACCTGCCCTATCCTGTGGGATTTTGGGCTTCTATTCTCCTGGCACCACCTTGTGCTATGTTAGACATTTGATTTGGCGTATAAATCTACTTTAATTTACCATTACCTCAGTTGACTTGGCAGTTTGTTTTCCTGCGCGAATAATTTGTTAGAATTCACATTTTGGTTACATTTGGTAAACTAATTTCAATTTCTGTTAAATAAAACATCTTTATTTAGCTAATCCCTTGCTTGTACTTTCCTTATTTGCTGTGGTCTTAGAGCCGGACCATAACAACTGAACATCTGAAGATCTGTGAACGATGAATAAAATTAAATGAATATGTCTCAGAGTAGATTCAATATTGATCATATTTCTCCATCACATCATGTTGCTCAGCACAGCCACACATCCTTCTGAAGGCTTTTCATGGCGCTGAGTGAAGTGTTTTCACTGTGTCAGCCTCCAAACAACACGGATACCCACTTGAAGGTGTGTGTAACCACGGCTGAGACTAGTGGTCAAAGGAGTGGCTGTTAAACTGTGCAAAAATACATTTTATTTATCCTATATCCTTCACAATAAACGTCCCCCCCTTATTTCAGCTGCTTGTACTCTTTCTCGCTGCAGTATTAGCAGACATGTTTAATCAAAAAATATCCACTATCAAAGCTCCGCTAATCTGGTGATGAACTAATTTAATTTCCTATATTCCTCACAATAAGTCACCTGTTATTTTGTTATTTAGCTTTCATTAAAAAGCAGTAAAATCAGGAAATGTTGGGTTGAGTGGAAACTTGACAATACTACAGCTGAAGTACAAACAGGGACGCAGGAGAGAAACTAAACTAATAACTAAAATTAATTTTAAAACTACAAAAGCACTGAGAGCTTGAATGAGGTGATTGCATCATTACACAGATAAATGGCTGCTGCCAGATCAGATGGAATATTTGTGGAACTGAGGGGATGTGTATTGCACTGTATTCAGTGAACCCTGCGGAGCTGTTTATTGTTCTACAATACTGATATTCATCTAAATGAGACAGATGAAAAGCTACATACGATATCTTTGTAGCTCAGCCAACTATTTTACTTGATCTCGAGCTGTGTGTAATGTGCTGTATGCCTCTTTATGAAAATGCCTGTGACTTTCTTCCTGTGTGTGTGTGTGTGTGTGTGTTGTTCTAGCAGGGCCATGAGAGAGAGGCAGCAGTGGATTGAATAACTCCTAGCTCGTCCCTGTGAAATGGACACCCTTTTTGAATGGAGCGTTGTCTCTCAGGCTGAGTGCTGGCCTTGATTTGAGGCCAGGAAACCCAACTGTCCCTGTCCATCAGTGAGACGAGCCGAGCCTGGGATAAACCCAATGACCTGGAGGAGGGGGGCACAGCACTGGAGTAGTAAGGGACTGGGCAGAGGGTCCTGATGTATGGCAAGTAGAGAGAGGGATGACGGTTAGGGTACACATATACTATAAACGGTGCAAGGTAGCAGAGTAAGATTAAGATCTGACTTACTGATTCATGTGATTCATCACAGCAGCAAATATCTAACAAAGACAAATATGTATAACATTGTAGAAAAATCAACATAATGCCACTAATTGTAAAGTAATTAGACAAACCTATGGAGCAAGTAAGTATATAACAGAACAAAACATGTTCTATATACACAATACACAAAAAACAATAACAATGTAGCATAGGCATGTTTAGGAATATTCAGGCAAATGTTGAAAGGGACAGGTTGGAGTTATTCAATATTTTTCTTGTGAAGGAATCCTATGAAATGACCCAAAACAGCAATGGGTTAGTCTGTCACTCAATAGTTCAATACTCAATATTAAATCTACTCTATGAAGCCCACAATCTCCCTTAATCTACTGGTCCTAGTGAAGACACAAATCACGTCAAAAATTCAAATAGCCGTTGCTTTTTATCAAATGCAATCCCAAAATTGGCACATTCTGGGTACTGAGCCCTGGTAGTAGAGTTGGGTATGTTCAACGATTCTAACGTGCATACTCAGTACTAGATCGAAGATGATTACGGAGGAATAAACACTCAGTGGGGCATCCGTTCTGGTCCTGCTCCTGAAATTCCGATAAGTATCTTCAATTCACTAGCAAGGACCACACCATCAAATAGAAGATTTATTGAAGGTAAACATGATTGAGATGCAAGGCTTAAACTCCGTGTATCTCGACCAGTTCGCCACATGAGTTGTGGGGAGCTTCTATAGGGAATCCGGCGTATCCCCCAAAACCCCATGTTATTTGAGACTAGATCGACCTGAGTTGAGATCTTTATGATGTGGGCGAATGTAGTGGAGGTAGCTATTTGTCCAAGCTCTACGAAGGAAGGGGACAACATTAATCGAAGTGATGGTATGAGGCGGAGAACTCTGAACATCTGAGGCAGGCAAAAAAGCAGGCAAGAATGTAGCATCTAAGGTAACTAGGTAACTTGCTGTGGTTGCTAGAGGTAGGCAGCGGGTGGCGCTGGCATCCTGGTGCATGGTGCCTCAGCTAGGGCAGCTTGCTGTGGTTGCTGGAAGTATTCGGTGGGGGGCACTGGCATCCTGGTGCCCTGGCTAGAGCCAACTGCTGCTGTTTCAGAAAGTAGGTAGCGAGGGGCGCTGGGTTCCCCTGCTAAGGCTGGCTAATGTGATTCCTGGAAGTGGATAGCTTGGGGCCCTGGCGTTCTGCTGCCAGATGCCCTGGTTAGAGATAGCTGCTGTGGTTGCTGTAGTAGGCAGTAAGGTTCTCCTACCAGTTCTGGCTGATGTGATTGCTGGGAATGGAAAACCTTTTTGTCGCAGGCATCCTGGTGCCGGGTTCCATCACACTCGCTGCTACCATGGAGCAGTGATTAGAAACATGGGAAGCTCTACGACTGATGAATGAGCAGGAACAGTTGTCTTGAATGTAGATACCGACGAGTGTTGTAGAGACAGCTTAATAGCTACGATCGTTGAACGTGATTGAATGAACGGTTCTCATGAACGGTTCTCATGAACGGTTCTCATGAACGAGGAAGTCTGCTATTTGTCCGGGGATAACCACAAATTGCTACAAATGAGTTACATTTCTGTTTGTCGAGTCGGCTTATGTAGCCTCATTATGTAGGTTATATGTATACATATACGTTATGTAGTGCAGCAACGACACAAATTTAACGAGCGAGGAACTATTGGATTGGAGTCAAGTCAAAACGGACGGCACGGTAGATTAATGGTTCCATTTCCAGAGTTTGGATGTCATTTTGATTTTGAATGAGTTTATGACACGTTTATAGTGCAACGTAGAACAGCCAAGGCACAAATAAAACGAGTGAGGAGCTATTGAATTGGAGTCGAGTTGAGAAATGTTTGGACGACGTTTTGACTTGTAAGTTAATGAGCCTCGAGTTGAAATGTGGTAACAAAATGGAAGCTGCGGAGACCTGTTGTGTATTATGGTGCAGAGCATTTAAACTACAATTTGATCGTATTATTTAGGGCTACGATGGCACTTAAGCCATCGAGCGAGGACAAATTTAATCAAACTCGAGTCGAGACAGATGCCGTTTTGACTTTGGTGAATTTAAACTTGTAATTTGCTAGCGACTTGCAATGAGGAACAAGCGAGGACAGATTCAGTCAAACTCGAGTCAAGACTGATGGCATGGCAGGTTAATGGTGCATTTTAATGCTCTTCGGATGGTCCGTTTTTTGAATTTGACCCACGGAAACCTGCGAGGTGAGAAAGCACAAAGACTCCTGGGAAGAAGCAAAGTCAGTAATGTGCAATAATGGAATATGAATTCATAAAGAAGGAGAGAGAGAAGAGGAGAGAGGAGCTCAGTGTATTCTAGTAAGTTCCCCGGCAGTCTAGGCCTATAGCAGCTTATCTAGGGGCTGGTCCAAGGCAAACCTGAGCCAGCCCTAACTATAAACCTGAGCCAGCCCTAACTCTAAGCACTATCAAAAAGGAAAGTCTTAAGCCTACTCTTAAATGTGGTGAGTGTGTCTGACCCCCGGACTGAAACTGGAAGCAACATGCTGTGGCTGCTGGAAGTAGGCATAGGCGGGGGGCACTGGCCGGGGGGCACTGGCGTCCTAGTGCCAGGTACCCGACCCAGGTTCTCCTGCTAAGGCTGGTTGGTGTAATTGCTAGAGGTGGAGAGCTTGGGTCTCTGGCGTTCCGGGGCCAGGGCACCTGCTGGAGAGGGCTGCTGTAGTAGGCCACGGACGTTCAGGTTCTCCTGCCAGGTTTGGCTGATGTGGCTGCTTGGAATGGAAAACGTGGGTCGCGGGCATCCCGGTGCTGGGTTCCCGTCCCACTTGCTGCTACCGTGGCGCAGTTTCTAGGAACAGAGGAAAGAAGACCTGGCAACCCGGTGCCTGGCTATAGGCAGAAGAAGGGTGGTGTAAGGGAACAGCGAAGGGACAGGCGGGTGAATCCGGCCAGAAGGTGGGATAGAATACTGTGGAAATTTAAGGGAGGAAGAGAGAGTCGGCATCTCGTTGCGCTATGGAAAGTTGAGTTTGCCTGAGGTAGTGGAGGGGGATGAGAGGTGAAGCGCTGCAACCTGGCAACCTGGAACTTTGTGGGTTGGAGGGCGGAGCTTGAGGGTGTGTGGTGCACGGTCTTTGGCGTTACGCCGGTGTGTTTTGGGTGTAGGTACGTTTGTTTTTGTTTTTGTTTCCTGACGTGACTTTTGGAAAGTTGTGAGGAGTTGGCACCGTTTTGCTTTGTTATCGGAGCGGTGATGAGGAATCCCTTTCGATGCTCTTAGCAGGTTGGAGATCTTAGCTGGTCCATCTTCGATGGGGGACCTGCCTGGAGCGGTGGCGGTAGCCGGAGTCGTCGGAGACTTGTTCCCGAGAGCTGGGTCTGGAGCGAGCGAAGAAGGAGAGAGCTGGATTTCCGTTGTCTATGTCTGGACGTGGCAGGTCTCCCTCTGCCACTGAGATGTGAGTTATTGGAGGATGGCCGTGGGTCTGAATCTTCGTATTGTCGGATTCTGGCGGGTGGATGCATCTGGTCGGCGTGATGGAGATCGGTTTGGCTGCGTTGAGCTGCCTGGACCCTCTCGATGGCGGTTTGCGGCATCTCGTGGGCGGCAGGTCGAGTGCTTCCCTGGGCTGTACGGGTGGCCTCTGGGGAGGCGAACTGGTCGTCGTCGTCGGATGGCCTGATGAACGGCAGGTCCATGTTGGTGAGGTAAGGTTTTTTTTCTTTTTTCTCTGCGTTGCATTCCCCTTGTCCTGCTCCTGAAATTCAGCTAAGTTTTATCTACAATAAATGTAAAATGAATGCCTGAACGAAGAGAATTGTTAGGGGTGGCGAGAAGAAGCAGTATCGATGGATTGTGCTTAAACTGATCTCTGACTGCACTAAGGACAGCAGGGAATAGTGATGGAGAGGGTGGGAGTGAGGATATGGATTACAATAACTGGACTGAAATACGGAAAAATAAACGAGTCAGGAATCGTAATAGTGTATCTGGTAGTATACAAGGGAGAGAGGAAGGCAGAGACGATGAGGAGGAGGAGTGTTGAGAATGAGGGGTTCAAAGTAATTTTGAGATTCAGGGAAGGAAATTATATAAGGAAAGTTAGTCCGGTGTCCGGTGTCCGTCGCAGGTTGAAGGAGAAAGTTGGCGAAATTTTGATGGCGAAGGTGCTGGGTGAT
>NW_022280105.1:298723-328947 GCF_004355925.1 Anarrhichthys ocellatus | reverse complement strand
ATATATATATATATATACATATATATATGTATGTATATTTATATATGTATGTATATTTATATATATATGTATATTTATATATATATATGTATATTTATATATATATATGTATGTATATATATGTATATATATATGTATATTTATATATATATATGTATGTATATGTATATTTATATATATATATATGTATGTATATATATGTATATTTATATATATATATATGTATATATATGTATATTTATATATATATATATGTATGTATATATGTATATATATGTATATATATATATATATATATATGTATATATATATATTTATATATATATATATATATATGTATATATATATATATGTATGTATATATATATGTATTTCTATATGTATGTATATAAAATGACTCTGAATTCAAATACATACATTCACATCCTTCCCTCCTACGACCCAGCAGCTCCACGATTTTATTCTACATTACAGTGCTATATTTGCCTAGTTCACTAAAGCTGAGGTCAACGTAATGACAGAATGGAAAAAGTGACTCTTTCTCTCTCTGTCTTTCTTTCATTATAGCTGTGATGAATTTAACATGTTGAAGATCAAGAAATGGAATGGAACATGAAGAGCCTGCCCTCAGATATCATACTTTCCAGGTTTGTTAAATCAGTTGAATAACTTTTCCAAATCGTTTGAAATACAGCCACGTGATATAAGTGCAGCAGAACTTTCCTCTGCAATCTGATGACTGCGGCTGCTCCACTACGCTTCTGCAGTTTCAATTTCCTGTCAAAGTCGGCCAACTTTCCCACAAATAATGAAAAGAGAACTTCCAACCTAAATTGAGGATGCAGTTTCCCACACTGAGAGAATTCTACCCATTTATTCTCAGTATAGGTAATTAAGACACCCCTTTCACGCAACATGCAAGTATGGTGCTCTTGGTTTAGTTTGTCGTCACTAATATGTTCCTTTTCAGTGCTCTTTTCTATCAGACGTAGAGCCGGCTGCTCTTTAATATTCTGGGACTCATAGCAACACTTGGTATTCTTTAAAGATAACAATGGTTTTAAATTTGTCTATTTACACTCAGTATACAATTGCAATGTTGAGCTTGAAGGTTAATTCTTCAGTCACAATTAAATTTGGTTTTCCTGGGGTTTTCAAACATATTCTGTGGACTTTACTGACATAGAATTTGGTCACTTGCCATGTGGATGGTTTTGTTATCATGTGACTTGAGTGTTGCTGTTCTATCTCGTGGTGGCCGTGCTATATAGGGGGAGATGGTAACTCCTATCTCTGATCTAAGATGGTCTCCAGTGTGTGATGTAAATGACCTCCATCTTTCTCTAGTTGTCCATTGACTCCTGTGAGTGTGGACTTCAAACCTCATTCGTTGCCTAACTACATAAATATGTTTTCAAATAAATATTGTACTTTGTGTGCGTTACTGTATCCAAGTTTTGTTTGTTCACCTACTAGTTCACAACACTGTTTAATCTTCTTTCTCTTTTTTATTCCTTTACTTCTTCATCTTACTTTTTCATGATCACATATTGCTCTGAGTTAAGGGTAATCTCCTGAATAACGCATCAGCACCCAGATCAAGCGCTCTGCATGAGGCCCTTTGTGGACCCTTGAATGTGGATTTGGACAGCCCTTCGCGCTTTACGGTTATGTGTCCATGGTGCCATGCCATTGTTCAGACGGCACATAAAACCCCAATAGTTGGAAAAATGTCCCATTGGACCAAAATCCTTTCTGTCCTACAGCCTGTTATCCCTAAAGCAAATGGCCATTTTTCAAAAGCCTGTTGCTCTGATAACACAAACGACTTGCAAAGAACAGACAAGAATGGCTGAACAGGGTCAATTCTCTCTGGCACTAACCATAGACTGCAGATGGCAGACAGGATTCGGGTCACAAAGGCAATGAAATCTTACCGCAGGCTTGTGTCACATTCCTCTGCATCACTCTGGATCAGCTGAGAAAGTACTCTCCAAGAGTGACTTGTAAACTAAAGTTCCTGTATCACAGAACAAGGCAGTTGGATATTGCAATAAAGACATACTTTGTTACAGCACTGAGTGCCACCTCGATTACACTTGCTCTGCATGGTACAGTGGCTTGACAACAAATATTAAGAACAAGAGGCAGGTTATGCAAAATAAAATCATCTGTTATCTTCTAGATGCACCCTCCAGAGTGTAGGTAGTAAGTAACAAATTCAATAAGGTGGGTCTGTTGCCAGTACAACTCAGGGTGGAACAACTGAAACTCATCATTAATAGAGCTGCACCTGACTACCTGGGCATGATACATACCAGTGGTGGGCCGTCAGGGCCAGCTAAGCCTTCTCCGTTGGCCTAAACAGAATCACAAAGTTATAGCTATTTTATAATTTAAAATTTTTTCACAAATACACTACATGTATTCTAAATATTTTCCCATTTTCTCATTATCTCATTGCACAGCTCCTGTTGTCCTCAGTTGCTCTGCGTCCAGTGCTGCAGCTCTGCTTCCATCACAGCTTGTTTTAAGTAGAGCTTTTATCCAATCAGATTCAGCCCCTATGTCTCTATGTAAGGAGAGAGGCCCGATGCCCGCTAGAGAGCCTTTGCAGTTTAAGTGAATGGGGACGATATTGTTGATTGTCATAGTCTTCAACCAATCAGATCTTTAGTTTGACATGTTGGGCGTATTCTTTGACGTGCCAGAGCTTCTGGGTGGCCTACAAGTACGTCAGCATTAACGTGCGGCGTCATTGGTCAGTGGGCTAGTGTGTCTGTTGTGAAGCTTGCTAGCAGAACTTTGTAGTAGTAAGACGTTTTTTTACCTAGCTTTGTTTTTTTAACACTCAATGGCTGAAGGAGGAGAAACGGATTCTCGAGAAGGACATTTCAAGAAAAGCTGGACATCAGCCCCGACCCAGCCAGGAAAAGGATTTGTTCGCCACTTTCAGTCCAGCAACTACGAACGGTATTCCTGGCTAACAGTGTCGGAGAAGCATTGCAAATTGTATGGCTGGGAATGCATTTTATTTGCGACTGAGTGTCTTGGTGTTTGGAGCTACGCTGGATTTGCTAACCTGAGTTGCCCTAACCAAGGCAGCAACAAGACACCATAGCACGGCAGGACACTTACAAGTTTGCAGGAGGACCTCTTACTGGAACTGAACTGAACCACTGTACTGTACAACCATGTCATTAAACTCTTTGTAATCAAAGAAAGGAGGATGGACTTTGTCTTTAAATAGTGAACAGCAGCTTTGGTAAGTGAACTGCTTTTGTTTTTTACATCTACAGTAGCGTTACTACTGTGTTAATTTTTGTATTGTGTCGTTTTTTTAATATGGTTAATATTGTTCCCTCTGATGTGAATAATATCTGAATGGCCCGTGCTCTTTAGTGTGCGGTGGAATACGTGTTTTAGCGCCGTAGGTTTGCTGGATTGATTTATTGCTGTGTTGTCATATAAATATATGTGACTGGTTCTTGTGAGTTTGTTCTTGTCATTGTGTTAATTACATTGATTTTGACTATATGCATTGTCCGTTAATGGCGAAGCATCCCGTCATGCGCGCATTCATGTATCTGCACTCTGCAGTTAGTGTATTTGTAGGTGGTGATCTTCATGTAACATTTAATTTCACTTGTTGCAAATGTTGCAGTGTTATGTGAATATGAGGTTTTTACACCAAACCGTAGCTGTGGCATCATAATGAGGTTATTAGGAGGTGGTTCAACTGTAGTAGGACAGCACTGATGGCCCAGGTAAAAAATACACGGCCTGCCACTGATGCATACACAGCATGGTCATAACACCAAGGCTAGTGTGCGCTCATGCAAGGTGCAGAAAGTAGATAGCACCAGAGCTAGAAAATAAAGCCCAGAGCTTGTTATTTTATACAGGGACCATGCTTTGGAATCACCTTCCATTAAACATCAAGCAGTCAAAAATTATACATCATTATTTTGATATGATGTTGCTTAATTGTGATTTTAGTGCTTTCACTGGTTTTGTGAATCATTCAGAAAAGGAAATACTAAGACAGGGTTGTGAAATTAATTTATGTTGTCTTTCATTCGGTTGTCCTTGGTTTTGGTGCTTATTGTTTTAGGGATTCTGTGCATTTTATGTGCAATTGACTGTCTGTTGTCTATGACATCAGGGGCCATGTTAGAAATAAGTGTTTATATGATACTTTTTATCCCTTTGTTTTTGTCTTCTATATGATCAAATCAAATCTATTGTTATGCAAAATTATCCTGGTTGCAATATGGTTTTCCCACCATGGCCAGGCATGACCCGCCCTACTCTGACTCTGGTCTGTTCACCCTGATATTCTCACCCTAAACATAACTAATCTCATTTCTCATGCCTTAACCTAACCAACCGGGGAAAGAAGAAATTGAGGCAGAGTGAAAATAGGGAAGGTCCAACAACGTCATTCGGCATAATACTTAGCCATGTGCTTCTGTTTGTTACAGGGAGTGTATTTTTTCGGAGCATGGAACTTTGGGGCTACTGAGGTTTTGGAATAATGGGCCATCGAATCAATGGGCAGTCCCCTTGTCCATAAAGTCTGCAATTTCAAGTCTGGACATTGGGATTTAGCCATGACCTTTGAGCTGTTGAGTAAAGTCCTCCCAAATTATCCTGGTATGTTTTCTCAGGAATTTCTAAATTACCAATAATAAAAATTGCTGACTCACTGTGGTCAGGGAAGAGGCCCGATCACTTTCCAGTTGCAGCAAACAGTACTAATTTGCATTTTTTAAGCGTGTTTTATTACCATTCAGCTGCTCACACAGCTTCCCTCAGCTCAGATTGCTCCCACTCACATGCTAATAATCCAACTGCTTCAAGGTGTTCCACTTGACACCTGTCAGCAGTCACCCAAGTGTGTCCTTGTCTCCCTCCAAGTCTCTCCTGGTGTCTTCACACCCTGTCTGAATGCATCTCTAAGCTGACTGGACAGAAGAGAGCTGCAGGGCCTGATGTCTGTGTAATTGTCTGCTCAGCTCCTTTCAGAGACGATTAGTGTAAAATCCTATAATTACACAGAAAAAGATCAGGTTACCCTCAGGGCAGCTGTGAGTGTGTGTCAGAGCTTGAAAGCATAATGTTTTATTCAAATGCATGATTTGACGTGGCACATGATAGTGTGCTAGGAGGTGCTAAGGTGAGGATGTGGCAGTGGAAGATGAGGAGGAAAAAAGAGGGCAGGAAAAGTTGAATAGAAGAAAGAGGACAAAGAAATGGAGAGATAAAAGTTGAGGAGGCAAAAGAGTGAGAACAGAAAGGAGAGGTAGAGAAAGGAAAAACAGGCAGTGTAGGAATAAGAATGTGAAAATGACTGTGGATGACGGTGAGAAGAGCAGAGGGGTGATGTAGATGGAGTCCAACACTTCCGTAGGAATCTTGTTGTTGGTGAAAAACAACACACGTTTAAAAGAACAGTGTTTGAGATTTTGTGGCATCTAGTGGTGAGGTTGCATCGTAGGCCTAGCTTGTTGTTTTTTATACTGATGCCTTTTGTTATTGAGAATTTGTTTGACAGTTTGCTGTATTTACTGTTCATTTTATTTCACATTCTTGTTTTGTTTTTTAACTTATTTATTACATGTTTGAAGTAAATATGAAACTAAAGGGATTGCCACTGTTCATATTCATCAACATGAATCCCATTACTTTATGACTGTATGAGTATAATTGTTAAACCTGTGTAAGATTAGGAAACCATTTTTTAATGGACGGCTGAATGGTGTGTCACTTTAAATGTTGCTGCTTCATAACGTTACACATTATGAAGGTTAAAGACACAAGACAAAACAAATAAACAAAAACATTAGCCGGCATAGCAGATACTTTTCAAGACATTATAACTAGGGCTACATACCTTTTGTGATTTCATCCTCCTTCTGTGGGTACCCCTTTCCCATAGCAATGACCTTGCCAATCTAGGTATCAGGGAATTAACCCAAACCTGCTCTGCAAGTTACCATGATTCCCACCAGCACCCTGTGCCTTAGTGGGGACTCTGCCACCTCCACTGCTTTTTCTGCCCCCCATCTCCTCCCTGTTCTCAGCGCGATGCCAGCTGAAGACACCTGTTGGTCCCTAGAGACCCTGTACTATAGCGCTTCTCTTGTTCACCATAATCTCTTAAGAGAGGCCACTGAACATGAGCTGCAAGATGTTACTGGTCCAGTACAGTGCTGCACTGTTTAAGAAGACTTGTGGAGAAAGCCACTGATTTTCCTTTCGAGGGAATCGACTGTAGACAATAGAGCTGCATCAATCAGCAGAGGCCACAGGACTCGGGGCAGGATGGAATGCTCATCTGTTCAGGCCTTGAATCTACCAGAACGGACTAACTTATCAAACTCTAGTGACCCAGCAACAAGGTTTTTGGTAGACTTTTACCATCAAAGTTACATTTTTGGAAAGATGTTAATTATGTTAAGTAACATTACATATTTTTCAGCAACAAGTATCTCTTGTAGTAAGTTAGCTAACATAACCAAATTTATCAAGATCAGTATTTGGTTGAAAATGGCATAAAAAAAAAATATCTATAGTTTTAAATCAGCCCTAATCTTGCAAAGCCAATTTTGAAATAGAGTTGACTGTTTGGGTCTACTCTACGTCATGAAATAAAATAATTGTAATGCCCTCTAACCAGACCTCCCTTCTTTCCTCTCCCCACAGTGTCCATCTTTTTTCCTTTTACCATAACCAATGTGTAGCATTACAATCAGAGCACAGCACAAGCATGGCTTTGCACTGGTGAGGATGTTCAGGATATTTAACCAGCTACATGAAGGATTGATGCTCTATGGATTAGATCAGGGGTTCTTAACCTTTTTGACCTCGGGGCCCAACTTTTCAAGTACAAAGTGTCCCGGGGCCCATTCATATATTAA
This sequence comes from Anarrhichthys ocellatus, assembly GCF_004355925.1. Classification (NCBI taxonomy): domain Eukaryota; kingdom Metazoa; phylum Chordata; class Actinopteri; order Perciformes; family Anarhichadidae; genus Anarrhichthys; species Anarrhichthys ocellatus. The sequence continues at coordinate 322,024 of NW_022280105.1, read as the reverse complement.
CACTATTAGTTTAACTAATTGATCTCACTCTTGGTTTGATTTGTATTCAATAACTATATTGTTACCTGTTCAACTCCACCCCTATTTTGGAGCAAAACCGCCTAAAATGACATACCCAAATTAAAATGGCTGTAGCTTCTGAACCACTCTGACTATATGCATCAAAAGTGTCAGAAAACCTGTAGGTCATACAGAAACAGAGCAGTGGGCCTTTGGAGTCAGTAAAAATTGAAGATTTTGTCCGCATAAAATAAAAAAGAATCTTTCAGTATAAATAACTGCCTGTGGCTGTATCTGTACAGGTAAAGGACAGTATAGGGCTGTAACTACACTATCAATGAACAACTGCCTCAAATTTGAAGAAGATTGGACAAAGTATGACCATTTTACAGTGTTTCTTCCATGAAGAGATCCAGGCGGAGCTCTAAAAGGATATTTGGAGACCCAAATGGACACATGGTAACCAAATGATATTCTGACACACTAAAGGTGTTTCTCCCTTTATATTTTGATATTACATTATTTTCCTTTTATTTTTAGCCTTTGCAAATTGCAAAAACTATGTATACAGTATATGGTCGAAGACGTAGTGTGTGAGTAGCGGACTTGCTGTGCGTAATGGCTGCGTCCGAGCGCACGATCGAGTATGCGGGTAGCTCAGTTACGCAAGGTTATACGTTGGTTCACGGCTTATGTAAGATGAAGATAAGGTTTGTACTATAAGTACTAGCATTTTCTGAAGCCACTAGCTCCATGGTAACATCTGCTAGCACATAGTCGGGTCTGTAATGTGTCTCTTTCCGTCGAAATGCTGCAAGATCCGACTTGCAGCGGTTATGGCGACTTTGGACAGTGTGTGTTTGGTCTCCTTTTGTGAAAAATCCATAACAAATGAAAGAAAACCGATGATTTCTTTGCAAAGATGAGGAATTTGGGCATGCTGGGATACCAAACACGGCCATGTTTTGTGACGTAGTTTGCGCAAGCAAGCCGTAGGAACGGAAGGGGAGGGGATCGAGGACGCCGGCGTCCTCGCGGAGTTGAACAGGCAAAACCCTTGTCAAATAAATGAGACGATACAATGTGATGATCACAAAGACATTTATTTATCATGTGTATGTAAACCTGCATACACAACAAGAAGCCCAACAGGCTTTCCCACAAGTGTTGGATGTTTCGTCGCTAGGTGTCACTTTATTTTTGAAGGCTTCAGTGCTTCGTTTGATAGCATTAGCCCACATTCCACACACTGAGCCCTCGGCTCTGCCTCGTTGCCTCCGTTCACAAAGCCGGACTTAAGAAAGTCAGGATTGTACTTGCGCACACATTTAGACTTTTGGGTGGGGGGGGTATGGCACCACTGTCGTGGTTAAAAACTTATCCATAACTTTCGCTACAGGCTAGCGGCTAGCTGAGTGTCTTCTTCTGCTTATTGGAGCTTGTTAAACAACTGACTGACGCATTACCGCCACCAGGTGGTTGGAAGCTATATTGTAACTGAGCGTCTCATGGATAACAGTAATATCTCTGGTGTCTTCAATTGATAACTATGCGGTCCTGCGGCCCTCAGATGCAAAACTGAAAGTTTTTTGCGGCCCTCTAGGTGGCGCTCGTGGCCCAATCGCGGCCCCATGGTTAAGAATCACTGGATTAGATGAGGTGTTGACACACCATCAGATGTGCCAGGAGCTCTTTGTCTCCAGCCACTGTCTGCTCTGAGGTTGTGAAAATTAGATTTGTATAACATAAATTAGGGATGCACTAATACCTGTTCATGTCTTTGGTAAAGTAAACCAGGTGAAGTAAAGAATACTCGAGTTGACGGCAACTACGCTCATTACTGTTAATGCAACAAAACATTCATGAGTAAAAAGTCAATACTTCATCAATACATCTGTGCAGCACGCACTAACATGTAAACAAAAGTGAAACCTAATTTATTTGGCTCTGTCCTTGTTATGGGGTAGTGTAGTTGGTGGACCCAAATGCACGCACACACAGCAGGTTTACTCCAGCCAAGACTTTATTTTAATGTGCAGGAGGAGTCAAAGAATGAACAAACAAAAAACAAAGACTAACTGTCCAGCAAATTAAAGTCACTCCTCTTTCTCCACCGGATTCGGGAGGAAAGCTCAACCGAGGTCGGGACAGATAGCCTCCGGGGTCGGGAGGGAAACTCGACCGCACTCAATACTGGAGGAACAGGACGGCGCGACTGTGTGGAGGCCCGAGGTCCGACACGGCAAACAGAAGGCACAGGTGATCTTCCAGGGATCGAGGCTGAGCGGCAAAGGAGCAGAAATCCACATGCTGGTCCAGATGGATGGAGCCATGAACTTAAGGTGCTGGTCTACTGGCATGCCTGTGGAGCCTCTGTTATGTTCAAAATTTTTCAAACAGAGGAGAAGAAGCACGCAGAGGAGAAGAAGCAGCCCCCCCACCTTGCTCTCTTTCTTCCATCAGCAAGCAGGGCCGAATCAGCTGGTTTGAGTTAAAATCAAAAGGAATTTAATATATTAATAAAAGCAAATGCAGTTACAAACTGAATTACACTATCAATAGTAAAACAAACATATATTTCATGAAATAGAGGCCCAATCCGGGCCACACGACAGACAGTTGTGTCTACCCCATGGTCAGGAGGTGGTCTAATTATCTCCGGGGATTCACAGCTCTTTTTCCCCCCCAAAGTCTCTAAAAAGTCTCACATTACATATCAATCAGCTCAATGATTGGCTGGAACCCAACCTCCTGGGCCGATGACCCATTGTTCTACTCTTAACACCTCACCCAGCCACTTCTTCCAACCCCCGCTCTGAGCACATTCCTCAAACCTGATCACACAGACACTCAAACACACTCCTTGGTTTAAACTCCTACAAGTAAATACACTGTATCACATAATATCCATCACTAGGAATGCTTCAAAACTTAAATTCCTCACACCTCCTACAGGGTCACTGGAGACATCTTTGCCATGCCACCTGTCACAGTTTGCGGGATTGTCCACAATCTCGTGACGGAAATGATGACTGTTATTAGTATTATTATTATAATTAATTATAAAATTTCCTCAAACCAGAGGAGATGGAAGCCAGCTTTGTTCACCTTACTGGCCATGAGACTTTCCGCTGTGCTGCCATCGATGGGTGCCACGCGAGGATTCTTTCTCCTGCAGAGCTACAAAAGAGATGCTATATTAACAGAAAATGTTTCCCTAGTAGTCACACTACCAGCTTCTACCCTCTAAGCTCCTGAAAATAAGTTATTGCTTAATACACTGTAAAAATTTGTGAATGTATTCAGAGTCCCAAAGAACACTTTATTTCAAGAGCCACTGCATCCGTGTTGTTAGGTTTTCTGTGTTAGGATTCATATATGCCCAAGGATCCAACCTTACAGTACATGCAACGATAAAAGCTCTCAAAATCAATACTCACTCCCATCCAGTCTTGCTGGAGTTGCGCCTGCCAGTTTAAAGGCTCTTGTTGGCCACCCGCCAGTCAATGAGGGTCCGAGTTTCCTCAGTTGTTTAAATGTTAGTCATAATGCTAATAATAATGATAGACAGTATAACAAGCAGTGGCGGCTGGTCAATAGAGGGCCATGGGGCCTGGCCCCATCTTGAGCCACAAAAAAAAATTAAAAAATTATAATAATCATAAATTATACAAATTGTCAATATAATATGGAATGTACCCAGTAATATGTGTAAAATATGATATCTGCGCAAAATATATGCTTTTCCTGCTCGTGCTCTCCGCCTGTGTGCACGACACGTCTCAGAACGCGCAGCTAGGGGGGCCAAATCGTTTTGGCCCAAAAGAGGCGGGTCTATGAAGCAGTTTAGCCAATTGCTGATTAAAGATATAAATGAGTGACATACAATTTAGCCAATCAGCGCCCTCAAATAGATTCAGCGTGGGGCCAAAACGATTTGGCCCCCCTAGCTGCGCGTTCTCGTCAGAAGTCTCTACAGGCGAGCACTACTCCTCCAAGTCTTGTTTGAGAGGAGACCTTTGGCGGAGATTCTGCAGGCCAAAGAGCTGATATCAGATCAGCCTGACCTCACAATCAGACAGCAGACTAGCGGGAAAGGGAAGCAGTAGATGCGAAGCTTCTGTACTAGCTGTACACCAGACAGGTTTGGCTAGCTGGATGACGTCATGCTAATAAATTATTTAGCTTTTTAAAACAACGGGGACAGATCCAGCATGGACAGTCAGGGAGTGAGGGATGAGGAGGTAAGGAAACATGAGAACACCAGGACACACATGGAGAACTCTGTCAAGCTACATATTAGACAAAGTGAACATCTTTTCTTCTACATAGTTGTCCTCAGTCTCATCTGCTTAACTTGGTCATGGAGGCATCAACATTTAATTGAGATGGTAAATTAACAGTGAAAACTCATCATAGCTTAATTTAACATCAGTATTCATAATTACACTTCATGTTTACTTCTCCTGATCTTTACCTCCTATAACAAGGTCCATAGGGGCATCTCAATAAATACACATGTTATATTATATTATATAAGTGTTATTTACTGCTTTTTTTCGTGTTGGAATAAATGTTAAATATTTAACTGCAAAGTAGTAATGCGTTTTTGATACTTTAATTTTTTTGCATTAAATCATACTGGGATGTTTGCTGAAATTGATAGGATGGCCCTACCTAGAAAATTTTCCACCAGCCGCCACTGATAACAAGCCTGCACATTATGGATAAAGACAAGCAAACAATTCTGTCAAAAGTAAAAAGACAGTTTTGATGTTAAATAAGTTATGAATCTTAACTTTGCCCTCAGCCAAAAATGATTAAACGTTACCTGTAAACGACTAATAGATTGCTCGTTAGATACACCCAAACCAAATTATATCTCGTGTTTAACCGCTACGAGAGGTCAATTCCACCGGCAAATTTCAAAAAGACTTGCCGAGATAAGGCTGTTCTCGGCGGGTACCATGGGCGCTGACCCCCTGGTGCTGCCGTTTACCCGCTAGCAACACCTCCCACCTCCGAAGCAAATTTTTAAGTAGGCTAAATCTTGACAAACTGACCACAGATTTGATGCTTAAACAACTAACTTCTCACCTAAAAAAATCCTTAAATATAATTCCGTGACTCAACAACAGTAATATTTCGAAAATTTCAACCTACAGTTATCTCTGTTATCTCCTCCGCCATTGTTCCGTTGCTGGTGCCAAATGCATTATGGGATATGCATCAGAGATATCACCTCCGATGCATTCCTGGTAAAATGGGCGGAGCAAGTCACATTCGGGCATTTGGACCGTGCTTGGTGTAATGGTACATTTCTACTTAATATATATTTCTACTTAGTATATTGTGTAAATGCCTAAGCGCTTGTACTTTTGCTCTGAACTTAGTAGACCTTCACCCTTTGTGTTAACGTGCTGAAATATATCTTGCTGTTGGGTAACGGAAATATTATATTCTTATAAGTATTTTATATTCTTATAAGTAAACTGTTTTATAACTTGTTTTGAAACAAGCTATCATAAGCTTGCATCATGTAACTTGTGATCCATGCAGCAGCTGACTGCCTGCACACAGATCCTCCTCTTCTCTGTGTTGGATAACAAGTACTTATTGTATATTCACATGTTCTATGCCTTAAGGATAGCTCATCTTTATTAATACCAGCTATTGGACCTTTTTGGGTTGAAGATGGACTCTCAAATCTACTGCCAGTTTTTAGAAGACACTTTCTTCAAGCAGTGGTACAGGAAAAAGTCTGCATCTTTCAAGAAGACCATGATTTTTATGCAGCCACTCCCCTGGCACTTAGCAGAGCAATTGATGAGGTGAAACCAAATTCACAACTAGCATGCAGAGACAGGAACTGCAAAAGTATTAACACAGAGGCAGCCTAGGTACAGCTAATAACAACTAGTAAAAGCAAGAACAATATACTTAAGTCTATTCTAGGTGAGTCAGTAGTTCAGTATCCCTCAGAAGCAAAATACACACAAACCACCCAGAAAATGTAGGTTGACAAAAACGACAGGGAAAGAGCTTTTCAACATGACAGCAGGTGTTGCTGCTGCCCCCAACTTGTGAAAATAAGCTGGTAACCAAGTGACAAGGGCCTTACCTGGTCACAAAACGGCTGGGTAGGACAACCTATAAACTGTATATGCCCGACCACAAATCTTTCATGTTAACCTGTTGCAGGAATTCCAGGTTCCACCACAGCGGCCTGTGCAGCAGTCTGTTCAGCAGCAGTCAGCAATTCTTTCCCACAAACAAATCAAAGTCGAGTTCGGCGGATCCCTCCCATCACTAACCCAGTCAGCAAGATGAAATAAGAACTCTCCTTGATCCAGAGTTGATTCAAGAAAAAAACTGAACTGGTTGCATAACTTTGGCACAGCACAAACTACACCTGAGAGATAACACTCTATCTCGCTGGCAGTTCTACAGAATTCCTGAACGTTTGGTGACACAGCTCAAAAACGGAGATTGAGCTGATGTTGGGGCTGGGGATAACTAAAACATCAAAAAGTGAGTGATGCAGTCTAATTGTGCTGGTCCCCAAAAAGGATGGAACTCTGAAGTTCTGCACTGATTTCAGGTATCTCAGTGCTGTCTCCAAGTTTTATCCAATACCTCTTATTGATGAGCTCTTGGAGAGAGTGGGGATATGAAAATGTATCACCACTCTTGAGTTAAGCAAGGGTTACTGGCAGCTGGCCCTAGTACTGGAGACAAAGGAACTGACAGCCTTCAAAACATGTTTCAGTTCAAGGTGATGCCCCTCAGTGGCACCAGGGGAATTCCATTGAAACAGAAGAACCACCTGAGTCATTTGTTATGGCGTGCCATCGGTGTATGAATGGCATCAAGCTAGGCAGCTAGTTGCCTTCAGTGTAAGTTAGTGTTGGTGCGTCTCTTGATGTCTGTATGCAAGAAAAAAGATGCCACAATTGGTGCTTTGCACTTTACCTCTGTCAGTGCAAAGCACCAACTGTGTGGCCTCTCTGTGTGAAAACTAAAAGCCACCTTATCTGGCCGAGTAAGGAAGTTACTCTGTAGCCACCAATTATTCCCTATTGTTGCCCCCCTGTTGCTAACACGTTTCATCAGTTTTCTGCATGTCTGCATGACTGCATGTCTCAATGAGATGACGGTGTCCGTGTTCCAACCATAGACTGTAAACTGAATTTTACACAAGTGAGCGTCAGTGACAAAATCAGTTTGATTGCATTGTTTTCCATAGGAGAGTCCTAACTGGCCGCGAGCAATTCAGCAGTGCAGAGCGCTTCTGAACCTTTGTCGGACATGGTTTTTCTACTTATTTCTGTTGTTAACTTTGAAAGCCCCACAATCAACAAGGAATAGCTGATTTGTGAAGTTCACATGACGAGTTATCTTCAGGGATGTGATCGGGAAATCTAGTGGTGTAAAAGCGCTTTGAGTGGTCGGAAGACTAGAAAAGCGATATAAAGTACAGTCCATTTACCATTTACCAAATGTTTCTTGGTTTTTGTGTCCTACGTATTAATTAGTTAATGTGTTTGCAGGTTGTGTTCAAGTGTGTTCAAGTTTATTTGTCTTTAAACAAGGTAAAAGCATCAGGCATTACTATCAAGAAAATGATGATTCAAAAAGCGCCCTGCTGGCTATTTTTGATATGCATGTTGATTTTATCATTTGAAATTAATAAATGGAAAGTAATTGCAAATGCAGTCATTGTTTGTCGCTATGTAGAACTGCTGTAGTAATAGGTTTGAGGTGGTTTAAGGCTGGTGTGCTGATAATGTAGAACTGGTTAATTATTTATCTGACTCATCTAAGGTGGACCTGTGGTAAATTGTCCTGGTCCATGTAAGCTTCATATAAGTGGTCAATTTAATGAGTCCAGAGCTGTTACATTTCTCTGGCCCTTTTAGGGTGAACATGTGGTAATTTCCTCTGGCCCATGATCAGACCTAGTCTTGGCAAATTGTTTAAAGAAATGTCGTCTTGCCTTACAATGGAAAATACAACATACTGTATATGGTTAAGGGTGACCAAGACACTTTTAAAAATAATTGGAAATAATGTTTGGATTTTGCTAAGCAAAGTAATTTGGGTGAAACACTGGCTAATGAGGTTAACTCATTAACACTCTATGCATGGTGGGAGGTGGCACGGAATATCTGATTGGCTTGTGGCACTGTGTTTCATTTAACAATGTGTCTCAAACATCCATCCATTATCTGATGACAGCTAACCTAACCGGCATGTTTTATCCTATCAGATCAGACCATTGTAAATGTCATTTTGTATGTTTTATGCTACTGTTGTTTTGTTTAAGATGTTTCTTTTTATTTTATTTGTCTGTCATTGTTTGTTTGTCTTTTGCTGTAGATTTCGTTACAAGCTGTAGGCTTGTTTAAAAACAAATGTTCTTAGTTTTGACAGAAGACTTCCTGCTGAGTATTTATTGCTAAACAGGTGTTTTTCTTTTCATCAGTAATCGATGAGGTCAAAGGGGTCGAATCACTCTCATGCTTGGGCTCCATTTATTTCAACACAATGTAACATGTATTTGTAGAATCAAGGCCTTATACCTCTCAAACATACACAGAGATTACATTGCCATAGTAATACGGAACAACCGTGTTTCCCTGCACACCCAGGCACACACTCCTTCACTCAGGGGGAGAGCAGAGGCTCAGTGTGGTGGTGGAGGATGGTGGAGGGGATCTCAAAGGGGGCCTCCATTCAGTGAAATGGCCAAAAGGTTAAAGGACCTCTGTGCCATGCTGTCCCCCAAACCTGGTATAAATGCTGCATCTTGGAAATTCCCAGTGGTGTATAGTAACGAAGTAGAAATACTTTGTTACTGTACTTAAGTCGTTTTTTTGGATATCTGTACTTTACTTTACCATTTATATTTCTGTTGACTTTTACTTTTACTTCACTATATTTTGCAAAGAAAACTGATACTTTTACTCCCGATACATTTCCCCTGAAACCTTCGTTACTCGCTACAAAATCAAATCTATCTTTAGAAAAAAACTGAATCATGAGACCAACGTCGGGACTGTGGTGGAACACAGACTGCAAGCAAGCAGGTTTTGGCGAATCAGTGGTCCTAGCTTGCAAGTTAAATCATTAGTTAATCACGTTAATGCGCAATTGCAAACAAGTGCTCTCAAAGCCGCGGTGTTTTGATTCCCAGTGATGCCCAGGATGCTATATGCTATAGCTAGCGAGACTACATGAGCAGAATTCCACTCTATGATGACTGATTTCATCATGGAAGCAGAAATGGAAGCACCTGCCACTCCCGCAACAAACGACGGTGGTGACAAAGACCAACACCCGTGGATCGCTTGCGAGTTAGTGAGCTGAGGAAGTGTTGACAGTTGTGCAGCATTAGTTGGCTAACGTTAGCTAGCCACCACACCATAGGATTGACAGGGGCCGCGAGAGCGCAGCATTAGGGTTAGCATTAGGGAAATCCTTCCCAGCTGTGCGTAAACTGTGTGTGAAGCTGAACACACCTCTACCTGCCTCAGCGGCCTGTGAAAGGCTATTTAGCATCGCAGGACTAGTCTGCAGCCCAAGAAGAGCGAGACGGAATTCTCGCAATTTTGAAAACCAACTTCTTTTGAAGATGAACAGGACATTTTTCAGTTTCAAGTAATGACTGGGTTGTTACTTTAGGTGCTGCTTTAGTATTGATCATGTTTTGATATTTGAGTCATTTTGTGGATGATCAGATGGAGTTATGATGGTAGCAGTTGCCCAATTGCAGATTCAGCTTGAGCAAAACTTTTGCCTATTGTGTTCAAATCAGGCCCATAGGAGTTTACAAGGCAGGTGTCCTTTCTCAAAACACTGACCTGATGCATCAAGTGGATATTTTTTGCTGAACACAATATTATGCATTTGCCCTCTACATCCTCTAGTCCAGGGGTCGCCAATTGGCGGACCGCGGTCCGGATCCAGACCCAGACGCCGTTGTATCCGGACCCAGGACCTAAAATCGATTTTATTTTGACAGAGCGCTTCTATTTTAACCGGCGCAGCTTTTTCAGCCTTTACGGCACTTGTTCAGCGGCGCAGGAAACACACTGACCAATGCGTTGTAAATCACATCACGTGATGCAGCTCATCCAATCAAATATGGGTATTCTGACACTTTTCCTGACTGGAGTGAGATGTACACACACCGGGGGAGAGACGAGGAAAGAGAAGGAAGAGCAGGAGAATAATATGTGAGTCAGAGAAGTTATTTCACATAACGTTCTCCAAAAAGAGAAAAGTGGTCAGAGAGATCAGAGTCTTTAACCAAGAATGAACAGACTCTTATAGGTTAATTCTTCACACAGACAGTTTAATACCAGTGTGTCTCATATGTTCAGAGACCGTGACGATTATTAAAAGCGGTAAATGAAGCGACACTACGAGACAAAGCACAACTCTTTTGAGCAAACGTACCCACTCACATCTAAATGAAGACACAGAAAATAAACCTAAGAGCCCAATATGATCAGAATCCTAACGCATGAATTCACTGACCAATGATGTTAACAGAGAGAATAGAGCTGAAACAAGTGGTTTAATAACCACAGATAAAGTCCATGCTCACTGATTTCTCTTTTTAGAAGATGAGAAAAATATAATATTGTGGCTTTTTTGATTGGCATCACTTCACACCTGAATGAACTGAATTTAAAGCTGCAGGGCAATTCAGTGAAATTAATGTTTCTAAAATGAATTACTTTATTTTAAGATGCACATTTTTGAAAAGCTTTGTTATGTCAGTTATTCTTTATTCCAGCTCTTATTTTACTTGAAATGAGAAGAACATTTATTTATGTATTTCTATGTATTATTTATAATCCATCCAGTTAAATTTGAAAAGTGAGGATAACAATTGTTAAAATATAATTGATGTGTACTTTCTTTATTTGATTTGACAGTTGTTGACTACACAGAGACGTTACCACTACTAGACTTCTTGAATATATATATATATATATATATATATATATACACAAGGACAGCCCTGATCTCTACTTAGCCACAGTCGCCCCACAGTCTTTATCAAGGCAGCACTTACCACTAAGGCTTTGTGGACGAAGCAAGAAGAACCTCGGATAACAACACACACATAGGGAGAGCGACTTCATTCTCTGTTCAGATAGACATTACTTGACTATGTCTTTACATAGCAAATAGTTGTTTGCTGCTATATTAATGTTCAGAATGTAAAATACAGCTCCTTTAATGTCAACCATGGTCTTTTCCTAAACCCAACTCAGTGTAAACCTAAATTCCTGGGAATATAGAAATGCATTTTGAAAGGACCCTATGCATATTATTTTGAAAGGATAGTTTGCATGTAACGAGCGGTGCTTGACAAGATGGGAGTAATGTGTTGGTGGGGGTTGTATGAGAGGGTGCGTCTTCCAATTTGTCTTACCAATGCTCTGGCAGCATTTCAAAGGTGGATGGAAGGAGTGCTCAAGGGTCTCAGTATGAATGCTGCTCTCCTCATTGAAAAGATGTGCTTTGTTATTCCAGAGAGTTTGATGAGCATGTGTAAGACTGAACCGAGTTTTGTGTCTGATGAGAGAACATGGTATTTGGCCAAAAAAAGTGTGAGCTTGGTCGAGCTTGGTGTCTGGTTAGGGAGTTCAGGTGGATCCCAAAGAACAGGAGGCTGTGTTGCAGCTGAGAAAGAGGGAACTCAGGACTATCGAGAAGGTCAAAGCACTGCTAGGTTTTCAAGGCTACTATCGTTTTACATTGAGGACCTTGCTCGGCTAGTTTAGCCAGGGGGAGACCCATCATGCCTAAACCAAAAATCCCAAAACAAGATCACAGAGTAGAAATGATGGATAATAATAATAATGGCCCTCAAAAACACCAGTCCAGTGGACTCCTAAATATTCTGCTGTTGTTTTCAGGTTTGTGGACATACTGACCAACCCACCATACTTGTTTACCAAGATTTCGACTTATCGTTACCACTACACACTGATGCACCCGACGAAGGTCTAGCCGCAGTGCTTTACCAGCAGCAGGGAGGTAAACTATGAGTCAAAGGATATGGATCCAGAATGCTGTCTCCAGGAGCCGTTATTTCAAAATTATCCCACAGGATTTTTCTGGTTGGATTGGATTAAACTCTGATCAGAAAATTGGTTATTTAAAAGAAGATCTAAAGAATCCTGACGTTCCTCACGATCGAGTCTCCAATGATAAGCGTGGTGAGAGGTGGAGCGATCGGAGGAGAAATCTTTACCTCTGACGGTGGAGTGGAGGACTGAGGACGGATGGAGCTGGGCGCTGGAGCTCTCCGCGGTGCCAGTGTGAAGTTCGGAACGGAGAGCCGGACCCTGTTGTGGGAGAAGTTTTGCGATATGGCTTTTGAAAGGATCGGAGGGGACAGTGAGCTATGGGACAGCCGGAGAGCTGTCGGAGGCTCCACACCCAGGGGAGGGAAGTCATGCCAGTCTAGAAGATCGTATTTGTTCTCCAGTTGGATGTTATAGCAGGAGGGTGCGTGAAGGGAGCACCTTCCTCTCCTGCTGCGACCACCGACCAGGGACCATGGCTCCTGATGGAGTGGAGTGTAGCTGACTAACGCTTTAGGCGTAGCCCAGAGATGTATCCAGCAATCCCCATGGACGGTGACCGGAGGAGGAGCATCAGTAGCCGGACAGTGAGCAGTGACACCGGACTCTGGCGGCACAGCAGACGCAGCGGTAACTGCAGCGGGTCAGGGAGCAGTGGTATCAGGCACTCTGGCACAGGTTGTGTTGGTTTGTGCTGGACCGAAGGTGATGGTATCTATTAACTTCTCGACTTCTTGGATTTGGTACAACGTGGAGATTCTCATTTCCAACTCTGCAATCTTATCAGCCATGCGGACACAGCTGACACAGCCGGATGGGGCGGTGAGTGGAGCCATGGTAGATGAGATAGTGACGCAAGTCCAACAAGTGGACCCACTGCGGTAATTAGGCTACAGTTTGCAGATCGTAACTCAACTTTGGCCCAGTCTGCAGCCTTCGTTGCGTAAGCAACAGGTTAGCACCCAGAGCTAGAAGCTAGGAGCAAAAACGAGCCTCACTGCACTTGACTAGATTTGTAGCTGTAAAAACTTCAAATCCGAGCGCGTGATGATTGAGATCTTTGGCTCAGGTAAAACATCTAGGTAGAAGTAATTAGGATCTAAATGTGTAGCATAAGATGAGGCTTAGAAACCTGATGAAAATGTCAATTCTTTTTTTAATGATAAATGTAATGAACATCTTGTTACCCAAGATGTTCATTACATTTATAATCAGTTGATTATGCCTTCTAAATGTGAAAGTGTTGTAGTTAACTTGTTTTACTGTAATTGGATAACTGTTAATCAATGTAAAAATATAGTTAGGCCATACTTCTTCCAAAAAATGCTTTAAATACAAGTGTAACAAATACAGGCAATATGTTTCCAAAGTCTAGTTTCACTTAAACATTGTAGCTACAACTTGTACCAAAACATCTAACATATGTTTTTGTTTGTGGCTTACACAGCAGATCACAAATGTAACAAGTTCAAACTGGACAGAGGACTCTTGTATAGAAAGGTTGGTCAATGGAAGCAGTTGTTCTCCCAATAAACTCGAACCAGTAGTGCTGAAGAACCCACATAATGATATGGGGCATGTTGGGGCTTATTAAGTGGACCATCTAGCAAGAATGCAGTTCTGTAGGCCCTTTATGCAGCATGAGGTGGACTATGTCAGTGGTTCTCAACTGGTGGGTCGTGACCCAAAAGTGGGTCGCGGACCTGTTTTCAGTGGGTCGCGGGCCTTTGCCTGACAAAAATAAATCAAAAAAAATTTTAAATGTGATTTTATTTTGAAGGGCATTTTTTATGCAGCGGAATTATTCCAGCATTTACGGCACTTGTTCAGCGGTGCAGGAAAAACACTGACCAGTGCGTTGTGAATCACATCACGTGATGCAGCTCAGCCAATCAAATATGGGTATTCTGACAAGTTTCCTGACTTGAGTAAGATGTACACACACCGTGACACACGGGGGAGAGATGAGGATATAGACAGCAGAGCAGGACTATTGAGGTGTGAAAGTCAAATCATAGGACGATTTCCAAAAGAGAAAAATGGCCAGAGAGACCAGAGACATTAGACTCTGACTGGACAGACTCATAGAGGTGAATTCTTCCCACATTAATTTCTCTTTTTAGAAGATGAGAAAAAATATAATATTGTGGATTTATCACTTCACACTGAATGAACTGCATTTAAATCTGCAGGGCAATTCAGTGAAAATAATTTTTCTAAAATTAATTTCGTTAAGTAATTTATTTTTTAGTCCAGCCGTTATTTTACTTGAAATAACGGCTATAAATAACGGCTATATATATATATTAGTGCTGGGCAAGTTAACGCGTTAATTTCGAGTTAACGCATTCATTAATTAACGCCGACAATTATTTTATCGCGCGTTAACGCATTTTTAAAATTTATTATAATCTTTTTTTTAATTTTTTTTTATTGAAAGACAAGAGACAATACATATACATAACAACAAGAGGATGACAAGAACAGTGGGATAAAAGCCAGCAAACATCCTATAGTCAGTTGTGTGTGTGTGGGGGTGTGTGTGTGAATGTGTGTGTATGTCCTTGAGCCTTTTGAGATGGGGAAAAAAAATAAAAATAATAATTAAAAAACAACAACAAAAAAAACAGGTAAGCATTTTTAATTTATTATTATTGTAACAGACTGTCTCATGTTTATCATTTTTTGTATTGGAGATGATATGTCCCTTCAGGGTTGTCGTAGAGAAAAGGCGACTTCCGCTTCTGGTCGAGGGGGGCAGAAATAAAGAGAGAAGCTGCACCAGCTGTTGCTCTCCCTGGAGACCACTGGACATCGCTGTGGTAAAGTCAGTAGACACTCAGATCTCCGTGGTCAACTCAGCAGACACTTACATTTTAGTGCACCTATATGCTGAAATTCACGGTAAACGCATTTAAACGGCACAGATCGGGAGCGAGCGAAGGACTTTGAAAGTTAGCGGAAAGATTAACATGAGACAACATCCGGTTTCTTCAGATGAACATCCGGTTTTCAGAATAAGATGCCAACAAAGTATGAATTATATTAAGTATAAAACATGCTACCTGCATCTCGTGAACCAAATGTTATTGCCCTTTTGTTCATATAATAGTACTTTTAAAATAAAAGTGCGCAATACACTACTTTTGAATTCATTATTGAACTTTGCCATAACAATGCGATTAATCGCGATTAAATATTTTAATCGTTGCCCAGCACTAATATATATATAATTTGGGTCGTGGGTCGCGGCTTGTCATTAAGGGGTGATGATGGGTCCTGCAGCCAGACCAGTTGAGAACCACTGGACTATGTGATAAGGCAGTGTGCATGCATCAAGCAGAAGCCACCCTGTGTTCCAAAAAAAGCACCTATGGGTTCAATCACCACAGTTGCACCTTGAGTCTTCTCTTATTTATATGGTAGATCATTTTACCTGTGTTTCTCAGACATAGATGTCAGGAAAGACCACCAACATCACATTGCCCATGTGTACAATTGTACAAGACATGAAGCCACAGGATATTCATGTTGTTTTTCCTCTATGGATGAGCCCTACTGTTGCCAATTCTCCTTTTCTCTAACCAGAGCAGGAGGCACAGACAAGACAAGCCTTTTCTACAGAACTGGGCAACCAAGATCCAAGAGGCATACAGAATTGCATCCGAAAACAGTCAGAAGTCCTCAGCAAAACAAAGAAAATATAATGACCGAGGCATTAAACATGCCATGCTCCATTCAGGCAACCGAGTGCTTGTGAGGAAACTTACAGAGGTAAAAGTCATTGACGGAGTCAGAATGGCATGCCAATTCATCCCAGAAACCTGTTACTATCCCAAACAAGTTGTTTGGACCTACTAGACCTCTTAGTCATTGGAACCATTTCAGACTTTTTCCTTAACCACATATGTACTTGATACTTATTTACCTGTTGCTTACCCGGCATGTTCTAGACCTTGCACTAAGCTACATACTTTTCTCTCTTTATAAAAAATCTATACATCATCTGAACAGCAGGTGGCACCATCAGTAAGGGCAATGAGGAAATATCATCTTCAACGACTTTTCTCTGAAGTTTGGGTTCCCCTCTCGCATCCACCATGACCAAGGGAGAGAATTTAAAAATCAGTTGTTCACTCAGTTAAAAAAACTCCCCGGCCGGGTCTAGGACAACACCCTATCACCCGATGGGAAATGGTAAAGTGGAGCGTATGAACAGGACTTTGTTGCAGATGCTTAAGACACTGACTGAAACACAGAAATCAAACTGGAAGGAGTCTCTTAACAAACTGGTGTATGCCAAACTGGTGTACCCGATGTGAAGTGACAGGTTATTCACCATTCTATCTTCTTTTTGGAAGATCACCCAGGCTTCCAGTTGACTTGCTGTTTGGAACTGTACACAGTGATAGACTCTGAATTGTAAGTCGCTTTGGATAAAAGCATCTGCTAAATGACTGTAATGTAATGTAAAATGAGAATGCTCAAAACTGCCGAAAGGAGTAAAAAGCATTATGACACAAAAATTAGGAGTTCAGTGCTACAGCCTGGTGAGCGGGTTCTGATCAGAAACCTGGCGCCAAGAGGAAGACCTTGGCAGTGAAAAGCTCCTCAAAGATCAAAAAGTTATCGAACTATGTATCCGTGGCGTGGCGGCAAAAAAACACTATTCACCATGAAATAGGAAGTTGTTGTAACTCGGCCATACATTGTCTAATCTGCTCCAAATCTCTCATATGTCATAACATCCTGACCCGGAACACATCTATATGACAATTTAGAATCATAGTAATAGCGCCACCTAGTGGTAACTGTAAGTTGTAAGTTTTGTACTTTGACATCCTGCTCCTCACAGATTAATCAGATCCCTCTCAAATATTGTCAGAAAAGTCTTAAGACCTTGATAATGCTTCATTGTGAAGATTGTAAGAAGTTGTTGAAGGGCGGCGACGTGGCGGCTTGGCGAATTTCAATCCTTCGCCATGAACAAATAAACTGATGTAACTCGAACATCATCAGATCTTTACCAGATTTCACATGTTTGATGAGACTCCAGTCCTGAAGACATTTGCAGGCCAATTTTGAATCATAGTCATAGCGCCACCTACTGGTAACAGGAAGTTAAAGTCTCTATACTTTGGCTTGTTTCTCTTAGTAGGTAAATCAAATAAACATCAAATTAATTCCACACAAATGTAAGAAGTTCATAATACCAGTTCATGAAGCTTTTGATGTTTCATCGAACGCCGTTGCCGTGGCGACGCAGTCTTCGCCATGAAAAACAAAGGTCATTTTGAGAGGCTAAAAATGCTCGAAACATAAGCAAACTTGGCACACAGATTACAAGCCCAGAATTGAGTTATATAATATGATTTTATTCGTTCAGAGTGGCAAGTCGGCTCAATAGCGCCCCCTACAAAATTTTGACGAAGTAGCCCTCGTTTCACCTAGATGTATAAAATTTGGTAAGCAGATGTATCACATGTATACTTAAAAAAAAGTATGAGGGGTCTGAGCTCTAAACCCAACCGGAAGTCAGCCATTTTCTATGAATTTCTAGTGTCATTTTTGCAATTTCCAGGTGCTCTACTTTAACGAACTCCTCCTAGGGAAATAATTAGATCAACTTAGAATTTGGTCAGAACAATCTAAAGACTTTAGTGATTAAAAGTTACTAAAAGCTTTAGGTTTCATGGAACGACGTGGATATGGTGTGGCAGCCATTTCACATTTCACCATCATCCATCAAGCTGTTGTAACTCGACCGTACTTTGTCAAAATTGTCCCAAACTTGACATGATTGTTTACTGTCATGGCTTTAGGACTTCTGCATGCCAATATTAACTCATTGTCATAGCGCCAACTACTGATAAGCACACACGTAAGCAGGATTCTATAAATACAGCGGCCCAAACACTGAACATATTAAAAGGGTTGTGTGCACACCATGAGAAAAAGACATCTCTGATCTAAATATGTGCAAACTAAGATGCTTGGAGAGCAAAAGTTAGATAACAGTAGGTTTTCAAACCATGTCAGTGGATATTAGTATAAATGATCTGTCCAGAGCTTCTTCATGACAATCAGGTTAAACGTTGTAATGAATGCTTCACACTACAATCTAAAGTTACAGAAGAACTTAAAATGGAAACAGTGTTAAATTAAAGTGTTCAAGTAAAAGCAAATGACACTACTGTTTTGTTAACTTTCATGTAAGTCCAAATACAATCAGCAGGACACTGCAGAGAGTTGAACCCCATCCCAGTAAACTGACAGTCTGTTATGTTACAAACACTGAAGCGCATTCACACACATTCATTTTCTTAATGATCTTTACAGGCTTACATTTATGATTGTATCGGAGGTACACTCAAAACATTTGAGGCTTAAGACCTGGCAACATGATCTTGCTACGCTGCTGGTCGACGCAGGAAATATCATCTAACTCAGACATGGGCAAACTACGGCCCGCGGGCCGGATACGGCCCGTTGGGCGTTTTAATCCGGCCTGTCAAATATTGGTACAAAATTGTCCATACTATAATAAAGAATAGGGCTGGGCAGTATACCGTTTTTTTTTTTCCCGTATGATATTGATTCTTCACACACCATTATACACACCATTATACAGCAGTTGTTTCGGCATAGCCTGTTGAAAGCTGCCTGCTTTCAACAGGCAGCTAAATGTATTCTTTGACAAGCGGTCAGCGCTAGTTGTCTTATATGTATTGAGAGGGAAGCCTAGTCATGGTCATAACTTTATAACACAACAATTAACAACCCACAACTAACGCTCTTTAACAGAGAAAAACACCACAGCACACAACAGTCTGTGACACAAACAATTTGTAACACTAATAATTGTACTTTTATAAAATTTCCCCGCCAAACTGCATGCTGGGTACAGCTCACTCGCGAGCCTGCTAGCACAACAGTCTGCTAACAGCTGGGAGAGGCTCCGTCACTCCAGTTACATTACATTAAAGAACAGAACAGAGTGATGCAGGATGAATAAAGACAGACCGGAGATGCACCGATAGAGTTTGACACATATGCAACGCTGATTACCGTAATATGTGTGGTATTTGTTATAAATGTACATTGTTGCAAAGAGGGTGATAAGAAGCTGTACAGGGAGGGGCTTAGGGCCCAGGGGAATGTAGGTGAAGGAAACGGGATAAAACGGAAGACATGCCACACAAACAGCTGTTCACCGCTCGTCACGATCCTGTAGACCAGTGATTCTCAACTGGTGGTTCATCGCGGACCCGTTTTCAGTGGGTCGCAGGACTTTGCTTTATGCAGCGGAGTTATTCACGCTCCTTTCCAGCATTTACGGCACTTGTTCAGCGGTGCAGGAAAAACACCGACCAATGCGTTGTAAATCACGTCACGTGATGCAGTTTAGCCAATAAAATAAGGGTATTCTGATACGTTTCCTGACTCCAGTGAGATGTACCCACACCGTGACACAAGGGGGAGAGACAAGGAAAGACATTACAGAGCAGAACTCTGATAATGTTAGATGTGACAGTCAAATATTTGTATGATCCGGTCAAAGAATCAAACTGCTAAAAAGACCACAGTTATTAACCTTTACACTAAAAACACTGTCAAAAATGACTGCTTAATAATTAAGTGCACGATTAAATATGCATTAATACGATAAAAAAAAATACTGTGTAAGATCCCAGCTAACTGATGAACACCTCAGATCTGTTCTGAGAATTGCCACAACCAAACTGACACCAAACGTTGACGCACTGGTTAAAAAGGGTGACCAACAACACTGTTCCCACTGAAATTAAATTTTACTTGTAATTTATATTAGTTCACACAAACACTCCATTCATCTGCTACTGGCCCGTCCCGTCTGTCAAATTTTAAAACTCAATGTGGCCCCCGAGCCAAAAAGTTTGCCCACCCCTGACCTAACTCGT
The DNA here is from genome assembly GCF_004355925.1 of Anarrhichthys ocellatus. Lineage (NCBI taxonomy): Eukaryota > Metazoa > Chordata > Actinopteri > Perciformes > Anarhichadidae > Anarrhichthys > Anarrhichthys ocellatus. The sequence continues at coordinate 301,977 of NW_022280105.1, read as the reverse complement.
GCACGCAGTGTATGATGGTCACAGAAATGCATGGCTGCGTCACCCAGAGTCCTTTCAGTACCCTCGACGTGCGTGATGTTGCGAGGGCCCGATCAATGCTGCTTGCAGCTTTCATTTTCTGTTGATTCCCTGCTGGGATATGTAATTTAACTTAAACTTAAAGCATTGTAAACATCGAACAAAAAGTTCGGAAATTAGTGTTTGGTAGATTATTTCTCTGGTGTAACAATGCTTCTTGGCAATAAATCTTATACCGTTGGAAATTTTAAACGGTGCCCCATTTGTAAGGAACATGCATTTGTGGGATGAGCAGCACAGCTGAGTATGTGGGTTGCGCCCATGAAAGATTTGCCAAATCTTCTCTGCCAATGCCAAACAGCTTATTCTGCTGTTGCTATTGACTCTTGTTTGGTGTTGTTTGGTGGATTGGATGATTGAAGTCTATCAGTAACAAGGAAGGAACAAGACATAATGGCAATTTTACAATGTATTCATTTAACAAACAGGAACCTCAGTAGCATGTGGCAGAACCATACACAGCCACAACAGCCTGGCACCTCCTCCTCATGCTGGTCACCAGCTGCTGTGGGATGGCATTCCACTCCTCAAGCAGGATTTGTCTCAAGTCAGCCAACGTCGTTGTGTTGGTCACTCTAGCACGAACAGCACGCGAGATTCTGCAACCAGTGGCAATCCCATTTCTCCACAGTCTGGGACCGAACTCCATCCTCCAAGATGACAACGCTCGCCCCCACAGAGCGGGGTTTATCAGAGACTACCTCCAGAATTTGTGAGTAGAGAGAATGGAATGGCCTGCCAACAGTCCTGACCTCAACCCCATTGAACACTTGTGCGATCAGCTGTTCGTGCTAGAGTGACCAACACGACCACGTTGGCTGACTTGTGACAAATCCTCCTCCACGGGCTCATTGGAAGATCAGTGGTTCAATCTCTGTCTCCATCTCCTGGGAATATGTCTTTGCGCAAGATACTGAACCCAGAGTTGCTCCCAAAGGCTGTGCCATCAGTGACGTGCGGTGAGGTTCGTGGCTGGTGAGGCACTGACTCGATCTTTCAGAGTCAGATTTACAAATATATGAACCCAAAATAGAGTATCTTAAATCACCATTTAATTGGCAGCTTGCACATTGACTACTGGTTGTTTTTCATATTTCACATCAGCATTCTTTACACACAGGTAAGGTACATATTTGAATGCACCAGGAGCGTGTGTGCCGCGATCTGCGACCTGCCCCACCAACCTGTTTCAGAAGCGGAGTGAAAATCGTGAGATCCCGCGATAATCTGTGTAACAACCACGGATTTATAAAGAGAACAACAAACATATAAAAGTTTACTTTACCTGTCCGCCGTTGAATTGCTGTTGATTTGATATTTCCCTGTTTTTTGAGAATTGTTTAAGCTTAGATATTTAATCTTAAATGTTTGCGGTCAAAGCAAAATATAAGAAGAAGAAGAGAAGTGTAGAAGAAGAGTAACAGAACTACAAGAATAAACACGACCCGTGGGCTCTTGCACGCCCCTTCATTGAGGCAGAGGTACTGTGTACTCCTTTCAGAACAGCAAGACCAAATATGTTCTACACATACGTGAAATACATGACCTATTCTATGGAAAGAAAGGACATAATACAAGTCCAGGGACGTGCGGTCAGGGGAGGCACCTGTCATGAAAAGTAAAAAACAAATAATGATAAAATAAAATAAAAATTAATATTTATTGCTTTTGCTCTAAGGCACGCGCTCAACCCAGTTTGTGGGGATTGCGCAATCTGAGGTGAGGCACAGCTTGTCGCTGCCTCACCTCGCGTCTCCTCTCTGTTTGAACAGGAAATGCGCAAATTCAGCGATTTTGATTACAAAAATGCTTGAAATGATGGGAATCATACAGAAATTACATTTATAGCACAGATCAGTAGATAAATACAAATTTTTATTTTATTTTATCATTATTTGTTTTTTACTTTTCATGATGACAGGTGAGGCTCTGCCTCCCCTGACCGCACGTCCCTGTGTGCCATAAGTGTGTGAGATCCTGACAGGTCCTTGTATGGCAGCTTCTGCCATTAGGGGTTGAATATGTGTGTGAATGTTGCAATTTCCTTATCCAAAATGCCTACCTTTATGGGAGCAACTCCTCTAAATCTGCCCCTTGCCCCTTTATATTCTCTTTTTTCCCCTTTAGCAATGCTCACACTTCACAAGTCCAGAGGCAACACACTGTAGTTGGTATAGGTGTTTGTGTGTGTGTCCATTCAGGAGTTAGAGTTATAGTAATGTCTTTATGTCATTCATTGCATCATTCTGGTCATTCTACTAGATCATTATATACATTTGATACAGGATTATATGTAATCTAATTACAGATTGCATGAGAGGTGGTGCCTTTGCTTACAGTCTGGGCCAGTGTGTGTATTTTTGTGGACACACTGGCAACACAGTAGCCTTCTCTGTTGATGTAACATAAATGAACAGACCTCTGTGTGGAATTTCCAGTGGTGTATAAAGTACCCAAAAGCCATACTTGAGTAAAAGTAAAGATACCTTACTGGAAAACTACTCCAGTAAAAGTCACCTATTAGAATACTACTTGAGTAAAAGTATCTGATATTAAATGTACTTAAGTATTGAAAGTAAAAGTACAAGTAAATGCTGTTAATAAAAAAGCAAAGGGTCAGAATTTTGAGAATTATGAAGTTTATTCTTTTAAGTGCTGTGGCCACCATGACCAAGGACATGGAGCTGTGTTGAAAATAATTGGTTGGCTGTAATAATTGGTTGGCTGTGATCCATCCAGGAGCAACAATGTTCAACATAATATATTGTACATAAGTATACTTTTGCATCTACCATGAACTTATCATAATTCTCCGAAAAACAATATGACCCTATGAAGGAGTTGTAACAGTGCGTTTATAAGTATGCTCATTCCGACTAGAGCACGGGTATTCAATAAAAATTCCAAAAGATCCAGATTGAGAAAATCTCCTCGGGCAAAGGTCCGGAACATTACAATAATATCTAACTTGCGCTATTTAGTGCCATATATGTGTGTATATATGTATATATATGTATGTATATGTATGTGTATGTATATGTATATGTATGTATATGTATATATATGTATATGTATGTATATATATGTATATGTATGTATATGTATATATATGTGTGTGTGTGTATATATATATATATATATATATATATATATATATGTATATATATATATATATA
>NW_022280105.1:288012-295723 GCF_004355925.1 Anarrhichthys ocellatus | reverse complement strand
CTTTTTACTCCACTACATCTCAGAGGTAAATAATGTACTTTTTACTCCACTGCATCTCAGAGGTAAATAATGTATTTTTTACTCCACTACATCTCAGAGGTAAATAATGTACTTTTTACTCAACTACATTTCAGAGGTACATATTATACATTTGTGTCACAGGTTTTGTTTACTTTTCAGACTGTAGAGGCTGATGAAATACAAAGTATGTTAGCGCTTTGAAATACAATTATTCAGTTGTGTTTCATTTGTAAATAAACTCGAGTCAAGTTGCAGACATGGATTTAAATTCACTCTACTCTGTAATCATTCTATTGCTATGTGTGTTCGATCGTAAAAAACAGCTCAAAAAAGCTCTTTGATCTTAATTGATCAAAACATGATGTGATCATATTTAGTCAAACTGTTGTGTTTCCAGATAAATATGTATATACTATGGAATTGGACATGTTTAAGGATCTGGATCCAGGGTTGGGAACCACTGTTTGCCAATGGAGTTCCTAAATCACTAACAAGTAATTAGTGGATAAAAAACTATTCAGATCCTTCATTGCAGTAAAAGCACTAATACCATACTGATGAAACAATCCACTACTAGTAAAATACCTGCATTCAAAACCTTAGTCAAGTATGTTATTATCAGCAAAATGTACTTTAAATGCAGAAAGTAAAAGTACCCGTGCAGTAAAATATACCCTGTCAGTGTTTTACTATTAAATCTGATGTTTCAGGATATATATTGCTGCATGTTTTTAACTCCTTTACATACTGTTGGTTAATTTACTCTAAATCAATGCATCCTATTCTATAAGATCATCGTAGGTTTGTAGTGTCAGTCAATAACATTATTTACCTCTGAGATGTAGTGGAGTAAAAGGAAAGTTATTTACCTCTAAAATGTAGTGTTCAGTGGCGGACTCTCTGATTGAAGGACGACCCGCTCCAACTCTGAGCCACACAGCCGCCCCTTGGCTGCTCTCTTCTAGCTTTTATGGCTTCACATCAAAGCCCTCTTCCTGCAGCCTTGCCAGAGAGAGACACATAACTCAAGCAACATGAAAGTGTGCCCGAGTGAATTCTTTTATAGACCATTTATTATGCACAATACCGTTGGCCCAGCTGTGCTCTCAGCTGCTTTTAACCCCCAGAAAACTTTGGGTATAAAAGCACTTTATTTTCTACATCAAATAATGGTGGAAATGTCTTTCTCTATGTAAAGTAAAACACTAAATTCAGGCACCAGAGGACAATTAAAAATATGAAAACACAATGGAATATAATGCAGTAAGGCTCTCTGGCATTATGTATTGCTTTCAAATATGTATTCTCCAATAGAGCATCTATTTTCATTTAATGTCAACACACATGTAGGCATGATTTACTCTTCCCCCTCTCTTGTGTCTTTAACCTCTTTACTTATGCATGTGGCACCTATTCCCTTCAATGATACATTTATTCATGTTAATACATGTATTAACCCCTGGAACTTAATAGCTCATATGTGTTTCAGCACGATTTATGCTCATGTTAAAAGAATTCTGCACATTTAAAATCTTTTCCACATATCAGTGTCTGTAGATGTTGAGAATAAAGTAATAATATTATATAAATAAAAATCGACCTGCTCCATCAAACCAAAACTAACAGAAAACACTTGTAATCAATCATAAATCTCACCATTGTGTGGCTTATTGTCCACACAAATAATAACTTCACCATCTCTGATAAAGTGCCGGCTAAATCCACTTTATAATCAACATTCAAACCTCAGACGAGAGGGCTGGACTTTATACTACTGACACTAAATTATCATCATCTGTTACTCCAAGATAACAAGTTATAACAGTACAGAATGGCACAACAGAGTATAGTATTGATTCAATCGTTTTCAAGATATCTTCTAATACAGTGCTTGTATCGTTCATCATCATATAGTTTTTTGTGTGTAAAATCCCTGCACTGAACCCGACTGTACTAGAGCCTCTGTGATGGACACACACTCTGTCTGTAGCTGTCTTATTGATGGCTGTCAGTCTCCAGCTGTTTCACATCATTCAGATTTTAGGAAACAATTACTGAGGTCAGGCCCTCTATGACCTCATAGCTAGCTACGACCATGATCTCACAGCATAAGTATGTGTGTGTAAACGGTAAATGGACTATACTTATATAGTACCTTTCTAGACACTACATGCCATTCACATCCATTCATACACTGATGGCTACCATGCAAGGTACCACCTGCCCATCAGGACTAACTAATCATTCACGCATCCACCGTAGGAATCGATTATCTTCCGATTGTTCACTCTAAGGATAGGCGAATGAGTTTGCTTAAATATTGCAAGGGACAATTATTTTCTCCCAAAATATTGATAGCGTACCCTACAATTTATATGCAAACCTATTCCCTTGGTGTGATTCTTTCTACCTACAGCATAGGAGCATACGTTTTTGATTTGCAGGAATGCTCACAGGAGGCCAAGGAATTTTCTGGCAAAACAGTTTTATTCTCAGGCCTCACTTTGATGTGGATGGATGTATTCTCCAGTCTTTCTCTTACTGAGAAAATTAGAAGCATACATGTCAGCTCAAGGGTCAACAGGGACAACATATGATACAGTGCAGTTTCACTTAGCTTAAAAAGCATGATCAAGAAATACATTTTCCTCTTTATGGCCTTGTTTTAGCCATGAGTCGTCCTCTCAAAACTTCTTTCTCAGTAACCCTCATGCCCCATGTCCTTCCCTATGCCTCCTCCCATGAGCACCGGTGCCTTTCTGGCAGTCATCCTGCTGCTGCTGCATGAAGGCGATGGGAATGGATTTCATCTCATTGCACTGGTCCATGGAAGGTTTGGCGCGTTAGCTCATAGCGGATGAGGTCAGATGCGGGGTAGAGAAAGCTAATCCTAGAACAGCACTCAATGGCAAATGTCTCTCTTTCAGGTGTTGGGGAAGCACCTGCTCTCCCTGGGCCTCTGCTTTAACCAAAACACAGTGCTGCTGTGGTGGGCCTAACTTCACCTCAGTTTCCATTACACAGGAAATAAAAAGGCTATGTTTTCTGAGCGGTGAGCTGTGAACTTTCAAGGGTATTTCTGGAAGATAAAAGGTGAGGGAGCTGGTTATCCCTTCATTTTGCACAGCACAGGCTTTGCTCAGATAGATTTTGGATGATGGGACGCCCTCTGAAAAGGGTCTTTTTCCTTTTTTTGGATGAATTTGTTTCTGACAGCAACTAGTGAGCACTGATTTAGAGAAGTTTACAGTTCAACATTTTTGGGAAATGTGCTTTTTTGATGATGAGAAGATGGTTATCAATCTAATGTCTCTGGGTGCTTCTCAAAGTCAACAATCCTTCCTTGGTAGGATGGGTCCTTCCAAGTCAGGTCCAAGTCAATATTCACATATTCAAAACACATATATCCATTAAAAAAAAAAATTAAACCAGCAGGGATTTTTACAATTATAATTTATTATCATACAAAAGATGAAATTAGGCCTTGTAGATTCAGCAACTTGGCAATTTCTTGCCTCTAATGTGTTTTTGGTGGACTGCTGATGTAAAATAAATGAAGCATCGCGTATCATTTAAGTTACACAGCAAATTCTATTGCCTGTTTTATAATATACTATAAGATAAGCACTGAATGACAGGACGGGACTCTTGTTTAATTCCTATTTCCTCACGTGCTGTATGTAAGCGCAGCATTTTGCTAATTATTAATTTCTTCATATATGCAGTTGACATGAATACACATGGCATTAGTCAGATTTTAACGTGGTTGTACAAATTGTAACGCTTTTGTTCCGGTCACCCTGTTGATTTACAAGAGAAATAATACGTAAGACAGTACAAGATGCACAATGAATCTCTCTCTGTATATTTAACCTTGTGATGCTGCAGCCTCAGGTTAATCTGATCGCTTTCAGTCCAGACATGTTGCGTACAGAAATGTTTCAGGCCCGACCTAAGATGGCCAATATGACTTTTACATAATTAATTGATAATGAATAAATATTTCTTTCATGGGATGTTGATATGTTGGAAGCACTATCTAAACAGTTAAAAGAGTGAGGAGAAGATTTATGTTTAGGTCAGTTGGTTTCTGATTGAATTAACTTATATTTGATGCCCAGTCATTTAATTGAAGCTATATCAAGTACTCAGGTAGGCTGGCAGCAAGAGGCTGCCTCTTACTTTGATCTCTTTCAGCACAGCAGCTGCAGGAGATTTCGAGAATTTGAAGGCAGACCTGCTGCTTCTCTCCAGGCTGCTTGTTTTTTTTTACTTGCAAATTCTATGATGAGACCCAAAGAGCTCAATACTGTCTAGATTATTACCAGTAAGATGTCAACTATGTTTATTTCACAACACCTAACCTCCCAATTCCATGTCTGTTTGTCAATCAAGACCAGAGTCAGATACGTATGTGATTGCTTGTTAGTATCCAGCTAATTGTTGTTTCTACTTAACAGCAATGATGAGAACAGTGTTGTTACTGTTCATTATAAACAGCATACAGCACTGTGTGATTAAAAAAAAACTCCATTTATTTCAATGAGACTGGGTTGATCCAGTGGACTTGATGAGAACAGCAGAAAGAACCCATTGTCATCCAGCCGTAGAGTGGAACCTCAACTTTAGCCACACTGTTTCATTATTCAGCATCACACTGGGTTAGCCTAGCACAATGACTGAAAGCAGGGGAAACAGAGGGTGGAATTTTTTTAATTATTACAGACATTGACTATTTTATACAATGATGTTTTAAACATTTACATAAACTGTTCAGGGGATGTTTTCTCTGACAAAGAAACTGAATTGAACTGTGGTGTAGTTGTGTGTGTGGTTAATGTTCCAGGTTGTGGTCGTAACTGCGGAGGACTGCTGGGAGTTCAGGAAAAGGAGTAAGGGAGGGGGGTGGGGGCAGAAAGAAGTCCTCTAGATGGACCTGGTGATTAATGTGCATTAGGGCTGGCAGACACATTACTCACACTCATACCTCTAACAGGAGAGAAACAGGCTGAACGCGCCAATTTCCACTACCCCTTCGTTATTTTCCATCTGAAAATGTGTTGAAGACATTCCAGTGCTGTGGAAAATGTGTGTGCTAAGTGAACAAACAGACATGGATTAAATTCCAAAGTCATTTACGCTAGAACATGATCCTATGGTGGGGGGATCTTGGGTCAAACACAAGCGAACACAAGGTTAAAATACACTGGGGAGGTCTAGGTAATTAGACACAGGTGGGATCAATCAGGGGCGGGGCAGACAATCACAGTAGCGGGAAAACACACAAAAGTAGGAAGTGAAATGACTTAGGAGACTGGACGAGATATGACAGCATCACCTCCTCTAGGGATGGCACCTGACGTCCCAGGTTGGTCAGGGTGAAGGCGGTGGAAGTCCTGGATGAGGTTACGGTCCATGATGTTGCTGGCGGAAGTCCATGATCGTTCCTCTGGAACATACCCCTCCCAGTCCACCAGGTACTGGAGATCACGGCCCCATCTGCAAACTGCCAAAAGACTTCTGCCAATGTACACCAGTCCTCCATCGATGATCTCGGGGGGAGGAGAGGGTTTGGAGGCAAGGACCAGAGTGCTTTCTTTGGCCGGTTTAATTTGGGCCACATGGAATGTGGGATGCACCCTCAGGGATCTGGGGAGCCTCAGTCAAACTGTACTGAGTTGATGACCATGGAGACAGGGAATGGACCGACAAACCGAGTAGCCAACTTCCGGCATTCCACTCGCAGGTGGAGGTCACGAGTACATAGCCAGACCTTCTGCCTTGGTTGATAGACGGGGGCCGGAGTCTGTCTGCGGTCAGCCATCTTCTTGTAGCGTAGCGTGTTGCTGAGGAGGATCGTCTAAACCCATATGCAACGATGCCGGCGAACGTGGACCTGAGCCGAGGGAACACCCACCTTGGCCTCCAGGTCAGTGAACAGCCACAGCTAGTAGCCGTAGGAACACTGGGAAGGGGAGAGACCAGAAGCAGAACAGGGCAGTTATACTCAATGTTATACTCCACCCATATGAGGTGCTTGCTCCGTGATGCAGGGTTCTGGGAGATGAGGCAGCTCCAACTCCTGGTTGAACCGCTCGGTCTGTCTGTTAGACTTTGGGTGGTATCCGGATGAAAGACTGACTGGAAAGCGAGTGGAAAGCCTTCCAGAGTTGAGATATGAACTGCAGGCCCTGGTCCGACACCACATTCCTAACATTCCTCTACCTTCTCTTTGGCAGAAAGCAGCTTGGAGAGGAATGAAATTTACCATTTTAGAGGGAGGAAGAGCTAGGAGCAGATTTAGGGTCAAACGGGACAAAGCATCCGGCTTGAGGTTCTTAAAGCCTGGGCAATATGATAAAGTGAAATGAAAAAGGTTAAAGAAGCGGGCCCACCTGGCCGACCAGATATGCTCCAGGTACTTGTAGTCTGTCCACACCAGAAAAGGTTGCTCAGCTCCCTTCAGCCAATGCTGCCACTCCTCCAGTGCGATCTTCACCGGCAACAGTTCACAGTTAACCACATCGTAATTGGATTCAGCAGAAGAGAGTTTGAGGGACAGGAAGGCGCAGGGATGGACCTTGTTGTCTGACAGAGACCGCTGTGACAGGACGGCCCAGAAACCCTCATCTGAATCATCCACCTCCACGATGAACTGCTCTTGGGGGGTCTGGGATAACGAGGATGGGTGCAGAGGTGAAGCTCTCCCTCAGCCAGCAAAAAGCCTGATAGGCCTGGGAAGACCACTGGAATCTAACAAAGGGAAAAGTAAGAACATGCAAAGGGGCATCAAAAGCAGCCTAGGAACCATTGAACTAACTTACGGCTGGTAGGTGTGGGCCACTCAGCAACTGTACTGACCTTGGAAGGATAATAAATCCAAGAAAGGACATGATGGATATGAGTCTCTTTATCGGGAGAGAAGATGAGTATGTCGTCCAGGTACACAAACACAGATTTATGCACACATCAACACAGTTCTGCTAGTCCAGGCTGTTCTCAGTGAAGTAGTTATCCATGCAACGGAAACATTCCTGAGCCGTAGCTCGTGTTGGTAGCTCTCCACAAAACAGTATGTCTTCGTGCAAACTACTGTCCCAGCGATAGCGAACAAAAACCAGCAGCAGTGTGGCATTCGTGACATCAGTGGACTCGTCTAGTTGCAAAGAGTAAAATGGGCTACTTTTTATTCTTTCCAGAAGCTCATGCTGTATGTCTGAGTCCATGTCCGCAATACAGTGACTCACAGTGTCGGTTGAAAGTGGGATGGTCAGCAGCTTCTTTGCAGCAGCCTCCCCAATCATCTCACGGCACATATCCACAGCGGCAGGCAGAACCAACTCCTCCGCTATGGTGAATGGTTTCTTACTTTGTGCCACACGTCTGGCTACGAGGTAGCTGGCTTTCAAAGCACATTTAGAGTTACCAGTCAGTGACACAACAGACCTTTTCTGCATTTGTAGCCCATTTTCCTTTCTCTTGAAAAATTCCACCGGCTTTCCCACGAGCGTTGGATGTTTCGTCGCTAGGTGTCGCTTTAGTTTCGAAGGCTTCAGTGCTTCGTTTGATAGCATTAGCCCACATTCCACACACTGAGCCCTCGGCTCTGCCTTGTTGCCTCCGTTCACAAAGCCGTACTTAAGAAAGTAAGGATTGTACTTGCGCACACATTTAGACTTTTGGGGGGGGG
>NW_022280105.1:256924-285012 GCF_004355925.1 Anarrhichthys ocellatus | reverse complement strand
GAGTAAAAAGTACATTATTTACCTCTGAGATGTAGTGGAGTAAAAAGTACATCATTTCCCTCTGAGATGTAGTGGAGTAGTGTTCAGTGGCAGATTGAAAACCACCTCTATCAGCAGTGATAGTAGTCGCTTGGGGACGCCCCTCGCGCTCAAAGCATGGTTTTCTCTTCGCAGGTTGCAATTTTGCTTGCGCGAGCAGAGATATTCTGTGCGGAGTGATGTAAAAGTGTTTGCAAAAATAATATAGGCACGGAGTTGTTTGATATGCACGCGTGGATCTCATTTGTGCTATTTCGACATTAATTTGCCTTCATACTTACAAGCACAAAGAAGCTTGAATAAAGCAGGCACAGTTAGGACACATGGCTAAAACATCAGAAACTACAATGTCAAATGATTGTCTTGCAAAAACACAGAAACCATTTAGACATAAGTGGACAATCAATCAATCAATGCACTAGATATGAAATTATGACAATTGATTTCAAACAATTGATTTCCGTGGCATTTTACACTTATATAGGCTTTTTGGGAGTTATGACACTTTAATTTTTCTACATTTTAGACATGGTCACAGAATCATTTATAAATTCCATATTTGGATTTTTGTTTTCGTTGTTAGAATGTTCACTTTTCAGAATTCCTTACTTTTAAAGCTTGATATATGATCGATCTTGATATATATTAATATTCTCTATGTTAAAGAACAAGCCAGATAGCCATCTCTTCTGCAGACCCTGGATAGCGAAAGCTTGACAGAGGAAGATGGAAATAAATCACATTAGCAAGTCATAAATGTATATACTGTGTAACATCTGTTACATTTTGGGGCCCTTCATCTTTAACGCAAAATATGGTAGTTTTTCTTTTCAAGAACAAGTAAAACATGCCACCATCTCCTTTGCAGTTCTAGGAGAGTGAAAGCTTGACAGACGAAGATGGACAGAAATCACCTGAGCAAGTTAGACATCACTTTGTGTGATTTGCGTAACTTTATATATATTTGTGTGGGCAAAAATGACTTGTCTAGTAATGGAGGTTTATGGTTCAATCACTGGCTCCTCCGGAGAGTGTGTCAAAGTATCCTTGAGTAAAGACACTGAACCCCTAATTGCTACTGAGTAGGTTGGGATCTTGCATAGTAGCCTTCACCATACATGTATGGAGGGGTGTGTGAATGTAAAACATACATTGGAAAGCGCTTTTGTGAAAAGTGCTATAATTAAAAATAAATATGAAAACGTGTTGGTGGAGAGAAAACCCGCCCGTCACAGACATTAGCATGTGTTCCTGCCCTGACCTGAACATTTTGCCATCCCTGCACAAATTGGACTATATAGTATAGTATAGTATAGTATATAGTTGCCGGCCATTTACGCACACACCTTTAATTATACAATGTATATACACAACAATTTGTACTGACTACAGGCCATGTTTTTAATACAGTACTTCAAATAATCTAACCTCAGACAACACAAGGTTAGATGTAAACACGTTTTAATAATACTATTGGAGTGATAAATCAAACCCTTCTGAAAAAAGTGTTTATGCAAATCCTATTATCAATGTCAGGGACAAGCAGTGAAGCAACCAGGAAACAGGAGTTGTCTTTACCCAAAAAGACAATATAAACCAAAAAACAAGTTAACCAAGAATGTCTTAACGAGGCCTATACAAGAAGTAACTCAACCCAAAATGACTTAATATCAAAGCAACTAAACAAATTTAGTTAACTGAACAAACTGACCTCCCACATTGACACATTAAGAAACATATACACTGGCTTAGCCAAACCAAATAACACACAAGGGGTAACCAAGATGGACGCCAACTGTAACTAAATACAAAGCAAAGCTAGCTTAGCCCAAATCCCTCAACATGGCAGCACATGGTTTTGTCACGATCCTGGTTTTGATTCAATTTGTTTCCTGTTTTATATTGTAGTTCCCTACCTCTTGTGTCCTGTGATAACTTCACTTCCTGCCCTTGTGTGTTTCCCACCAGTGTAATTACCTTGCCCTGATCAGCTTCACCTGTTCCCAATTACCCCTCCTCCTTCCCAGTGCATTTAATCTGTATGCTCCCCTTTGTCTGGGCCAGTTTGTCTTAGTTCTTCCGCATCTAGCCTTCCAGCATTTTCCAGTTCCCATGTCGGTGTTCCGAGCCGACGCCCCGCTAGTTCCTCTGTTGGCGTTCCGACTCCAGCTCTACGTGTCCTGTTGGCAGTCTGGCCGACGCCTGCTTCACATGTCCTGTCGGTGGTCTGGCCGATTCTGGTTTCTGTACCCGCTGGGCCGCAGCTTTCTCCTGTTCCTGTACGTGCTGGGCCGCACCATCCCCCTGTTCTTGATTTATCAAGATCAGAGTTTCATAGATGCCATCTAACTTTTTCACTGAGTGGGAAGAGTGGGATGTAATCAAAAGGAAAAGACAACAAAGCCTTTTTAACCCTAGCCCTATTTTTAGGCCTCTGCTCGAAAATTGCATACCCATACTAAAAAGAGTGTATTTCTGGAACTACAAGGTCTATTTTAATAATTTTGGTGTTATAATAAAGGTAACACTTGCGAGATTTATTCAGATGTGTAAATATCAGTATATATGTTACTGGTTAAGAGTAAATGAAGATGGCACACGGCTCAAATTGAAAGGTTTCAGGTTCACCTGGAAAAAAGACCCCTTTTATTGTTATTATTTCTTTGGAATGATGCAGCTGCAAGTCTAAAACTCTCCCAAATCATAGCAAAATATGTGAACAGTCTCTCTGCAAATTCTGACTTTGATAAAGTGAAGCAGAACAAAATTAGAGAGGTTTTAGTACAGAGAGGTCAGGCGAGGTCACCCAAATTGTCATTTTGGAACCAGCTGTTCCATTGTAATTTTCTATACTATATAACTATATATTTCACTTGTTTTATCACTAACCGTGTTCAATCTATCCAAATACAGCAGGTTGTCTTCATTTTGAGAGCTAGAATCCTCTCTGAGCCCATTTTGTGTCTGTGATCCATACAGTTTTCTCGTCTGCCTGCAGTTTCTCTGTGTCTATGCAGGCCTAAGTCAGCAGCCCATTGGTCGATTTCAGTCAATGAACCCTCCTGCGACGCGTCAGAGCCTATAGAATTGAGCTGGGGACACGTGGGACAGATTGACAGCACTTTTAGCCAGTCAGAATCAAAAACGCACCGTTCCTCGCTAAGCATAAATTCCAATACGCCGAAAGTGAAATCCCTACCCTCTACTCCCCTAAGTTAGATAGACCCCCCCCCCTTTCTTCCCGGAAACAGTTCAATGACAAACAGGATATACATCGAACACATATTTGAATGGGAATAACCGGGAATTTATCCGTTCTCTTCACAAAATCGGCTCACGGTGAGGTACATTTATGATTATTATTGATAAAGCGGTTTGTGGTTATGGTGCTTGTTTGCTCATAGCTCTGTAGTGGTTTCACGAAGAGAGATTTTGAAGATATCTCTGGAATCTGTGTCGAATTCTCTTGCTTTCTGATATATTGGTTGTCCATGTTAGCTTTTAGCTTTGTGTTGTTAGCTCAGACCGGAGTGCGTAGATGGCGGACTCATGGCGAAAAATATGTGATATTGTGGTAAATCTTGAAATATTAGTTGTGTAGAATTGTGTTTGGAGCATGTAAAAATGGCTTACATGATATTGTTGCCCAGACTGTTTTCTTTAACTGGGTATATAACATGTGTGTAACATCATTATATTTCGTTCCTTAAAAGTGCATTATATGACACTCTGTACGTTAAACTTGATGGAACACCAAATGGTCCGCGGTCGGGTTAAAGGGGTTTTAAAGGACTGTGGACAAATAGCTTTTCAAAAGCAATTAGGACCATCCATCCTTACAGCTCAATTGCATTCAAGGGGCACAGACTGGAGGCTTTAGGATCCAAAAAAGAAGGCCCTGAATTCTGGTATCTTGGTAACTGCTGATTCGAGGACTGCTCAGTCACTGTTACCGTGACTGTAGATAGTGGACTTTATAGTCGGGATGAGCATTTACAATTTAACTAAAGAAACGACCTGTAAGAGCAGATGAAGGGAATATAATAAGCCAAGACTTGCAAAAACAATTACCATGTATCCCAAAACATTGTTCAAAATAGATGTGGACGTAATGGAATCTGGCAGCAGAGATCAGGTTCCTACTCCTCAGGTGCTAAAAAAACAGTCCTGGAAAGTACAACAGAAAAGTCGTCAGCACAGCAATGAGATTCTCAGTCTGCAGAAAATGTTGGAAAAGAAAAAGAGCACTTGGGATTAGGTCCTCCTGTTTTTTTTCTGTGGCTAAGTGAAGAGCAGGGTTGTCCTTCGATCAGAGGATCGGCGGATCGATCCCTCGCTCCGCTAGTGGCATGTCAATGTGTCCTTGAGCAAGACACTTAACCCCAAAAATTGCTCCCGCCTACGGTGTGTGGATGTGATAGGCAGGTGGCACATAGCCCCTGCCATCAGTGTGTGAATGTAGTGTGAAAGCGCTTTGAGTGGACTAAAAGACTAGAAAAGCGCTATACAAGTACAGTCCATTTACCATTTCTTCAATGGTCACTAAGGGGCGTTTCACAATGATGTTGCAAGGACCTATGGATAGAAAGGCATGCGGCCCCCCATCATGCTTATTTGAGATGGGTCGATGGTATTAATGCAGGCAATATACTTGCCAAAAAAATCCTCATGATACCATAAACCACGACTACAACATTGCCAGTTGAAATGCAACAAAGCAGATATTGAGGTGCCATATATTGAGCGATGGTTCCCCATCGCTACCTGAGTCATGTTATGAAAAACACCAAGGAAGATGTGTAAAAAGCAGTAAGCATAACCTCATATTCCTACTTAATATATCAACACGCTTTCATTAAGTAACATGATACTGTGGGTGAAATTAAATTTTTAATGAGTGTTGCTAATTCTCAGAAGTTCTTACACAGTTCAGATGAACATGCACATGAACGTCTGCAAGCTATCTAAAGCTAGCTTTTCAAGCCGGCAAAAAGGACTAACAGCAGCAATTATATGTAACAGTTAGTATAATCACAATTGTTTGCGAAAAAACTAAAACTGTGTGACGTAAACTACTTGGCATTACAATATTCATATTATTTAAAAATCATTCTTTATAAGTAAGCCTAGACCTTAAAACATTGCACAATTGCTTCCTCAGCGTGATATATTTTGGCAATCTAAACTTGAGGGAGGAGCTTCTTCAGGATTGTCTTTAAAAGGTATAGAATGCATAAGACCTAAGAATATCTCACACACAGCAAAGGGCGCTGTCACCAAACAATTATTAGAAATTACTTATCTATATTTTTCCAGAACATGCATACATTGTTTTGCTTTTTTAACACCTCGCAATTTTCAACATGTATGAGCTCTAAATAGGGTGTTTATATATCAAACTTTTTTCATAGTTAATCACTTTCCTTAGTTTACATGTAATTATATTCATGTTGCATATACTACACAATACGATGGATTTACAACATTCAATTCTAGTTTATAATGTATCTCATTTGTTAATGATGTAATAACTGCACATAATGTAATAATTAAATGTAACATAATGTTAGAAAACCATTAGCACATAAGGTAATAACAGTTTTGTACATAAGGTAATAACGTGATACAACTCCCTTACTCATTTTTTGTGGTGTATATGTTCTTTCACAAAGTTTTTGTTATTACTCTATTTTAACAGGTCATATGAAAAACATATTTGATTTCATGCATGCAGAAGGGTAAAAAAGAAACCTGGTCCATGTAACATCCTGACTGAAAATGTAGTCCATTACTACAGGTAATAAATACTCACTGTAATCAACACAATGCATTTATCCCTTTGAATCAAACTGGAACTTTGTGTAGTTTTTAGTTTTGATGAATACACTTTTGATTTTCACCTTTATTTAACCAGATAAGTCATTTGAGAACCAGTTCTCATTTACAATGACAATCTGGCCAAAAAGGCAGCAACAATGAGGTTATTATTCACAGTAAAACTCTGTGTTGAGACGCACTGCCAAGGCCAGCCGGACGCTAGTAACTCTGCCTAGAGAGCTAATTACGGAGAATACAGAGCCAACTGAGCAGACTGGGCTCTAGCAGAAGGGGATCTTCAAGAGAATCAGGACTTTTCAGACAGAGGGTAAATACAGGCATATGCAAACAGGCAGTATAAGGAGAATAAAGTGTTATTTGAACATTACAGCATTCAAACATGTTCTAGTAGAAAACTGAAATACAGGAAGTCAGACCATATCTGACCCTATCAGTGTGACCATCAGTCCCCTATAAAGACCCTCTTGTAGACACTGGCGCCTGAGCCCTTCCTTACTAAGTTGGGCTTTCTTTGAGAAAATTGTCTTCAGAGTTAACATTGAGTCCAATGGAGCAGTTGGTTTGAGTTCTTGTCGCTTTCAGACTCACAGACATTTTTAAGTCTGTTTGATTCCATTGACACACAGCACAAAATTTCCTAAGTTTTTACCCAAAATGGTGTATGAAGAGGGAGAATTGTGGGAATGAGAGCAAGTTGTTACAGAATATTTTTCTTCTTTTTAGGGCGAACTGGGAACTAAAACAAAATAATTTTCAGTGATGAGCATGCACATGAGAGGTACATCTAAATAGCAACCCAATAGCTTCGCCAACAGCCATGGAATTTCGAGATATAGTTGGTATCTCACTATGTTTTCAAATGAAAGTCAACAAAGTCATGCTTGATTTAGACCAAAAAACGTTTGGCAAAATAGCGTGTCTACATTCTGAATTTCACTACATTTTTACATTTTTTGTTTTTCTGTGTTTATCACTAATGGCATACGACAGAATACATTCATCAACATCTGAAAAAGAAGCATGGGGATTGGATTAAGTACAGCGGACTTTGACACGATCACCACCCACGGCTGACTAACCAGCCAGATCTGCCGGACCAATCGACACCAAACTGCCCCATGGAGAAGAGGGAGGAGAGCCCAGATGGAAGCTAAGCTAAGCTAGGACCTGAGGCTACTCCACTACCCAGCATGCTGCTGGCTGTCTGATGCTCGGTAAAAATTAGAGAATTGTTTTTGTTACTCCTGTTTACATTCCTTTATGATTCAAATTCAAATATGCTCTACAGAAATGCACTACTGTTTTTGTTTTGTTTAGTTTGTCATGTGTGTGTTGTGTTACAAATGAGCTACAACTGAATTGCGTTGGGCATCCCTGTGTTGCATAATGACAATAAATTATCCTTGAATCTATTTTCACTGTTCAAGTCATTTTATTTACTTGATTTAATTATCGGTTTTGCAATCTAAATATACTCAGGTAAGCCCGAGAGCCCCCCTATTTGTTTTTTTTACAAATATCTTTGTAATTTGGGAATTCTGCAAAGTATACTATGACTACTGAGATATATTGTACACTACCTAACCCTTTTTGGAATAAAAATAATTATAAAAAAGGGGGGAAACTCTACTTTCATACATGACATCAAAAATGCACTCAACAATTACTTCAGTGGGATTAAATAGTGTCTGCAAAAAAGCAGAACCCTAAACTTAAAGAATACAGGACAGCAATACAACAATAATCACTCTTTATGCCACTCAAACATTTAAGATTTCTGACATTCGAGATATGTAAACCATCACATTGACATACTCTACCTCCTATCTGTGTCCTTGTCATACTAAATATTGTTAAAGTATAAAAACAACATGCGTCTTGCTCTGAAAATAATTAAATATGGCATTGCTTTGAAATGATATCTAAATGTCCTGGTATTATCTGAGGGACACTCTAAGATGGTCTGCAATGAATTGTTAGCAAATTAGTGACAGTTTACTTTTAATTATTATTATTATTATTTCCAAATATCAATTGTTGGTTTTAAGCATAAGCAGGCCATTTGACCACATTTAAATGGATCCCAGTTGTAACTGATAGAGGCCGCTCCCTTGAAACATAAGGCCATCAAGGCCAACTGCTTTGCACATGGTCTCGTCTTGGTCTCGCTACAACACACGACGAATAGAGACATGAGCGGCCAACAAAGACAATTTGACCAAGAGAAATACATCTTTTTGGGTAATTTAAAAACAAACCCTTGCGTTTAGTGTGCGTGGAAACAAAATCAGCCATTAAGGATTTCCAGGCGACAGGACCAACCTGGTGAGCCCATCTACCAACCACACACGTAAGTGTGTGAGGTGTGAGGTGTGAGGTGTGAGGTGTTGCTTTAATTGTTTTCCAAATGTTGTTTCTGTGTCTTTAGGCCTTGCCAAACTACAGCAGAGACAAGATGGCGCCCTCAGATGGAGCGGGTGATCGACAGGCAGATCAGTGCTGCTGCAGCAGTAAAGCAGGGGCTGCACCGGACCGTCTTGGTGAAGAGGGAGCTGAGCCGGAAGGCAAAGCTCTCAATTTCCTGGTCGGTCTACGTTCCTACCCTCACCTATGGTCATGAACTCTGGGTCGTGACCGAAAGGACAAGGTCGGCGCTACAAGCAGCCGAAATGAGTTTCCTCCGTAGGGTGGCCGGGCTCAGCCTTAGAGATAGGGTAAGGAGCTCGGTCATCAGGAGGGAACTTGGAGTCGAGCCGCTACTCCTTCGCGTCGAAAGGAGTCAGCTGAGGTGGTTCGGGCATCTAATTAGGATGCCTCCTGGACGCCTCCCACTGGAGGTTTTCCAGGCATGTCCAACTGGGAAGAGACCCCGGGGAAGACCCAGAACACGCTGGAGAGATTATATCTCCCAGCTGGCCTGGGAACGCCTCGGGATCCCCCAGAATGAGCTGGAACATGTTGCTGGTGAGAGGGAGGTCTGGGTCAGCCTGCTTGGCCTGCTGCCACCGCGACCCGACCCCGGATAAGTGGAGGAAAATGGATGGATGAAACCTATCGTAAATTGTCTCTCTCTCTCTCTCTGATATACTTAAACACTAGTAGTGACGGAGGCGCGAGGGACGGCTCAGCGAGAACCACAGACTGGCAGTGTGACGGCAAGCACACGGCCAAGTCCAAGCAATATTGTGAAACCAATAAAGAAGGTTTTGAGAACGCTATCTGACTGTGTGCTGGCGTCATTGTGCTCCAAGGACCCACCAATGGTAGCAAGAGTTGTTACAGTAATGTTTTGTGTTCTAAGTGGTAAATGTTGAATTAATATTGATAATTATGATTTCCTATGATGTAGCAGTGAGGACAGCATTTAATGGTTGCACTGATGGTTATATTATAAATTCCAACAGTTCCAGAATGTTCATGCCATTTTCAAATTCTATAAAATATATTTAAATCATTATGGCTTTTATGTTTTTATGTCTTATGCAAAACAGGACATGATAATGTGTAATAGTAGATGTTTTTCTCAAAAAGGAGTAATCCTACATTTATTATTGAGACATAGGCTATTTAGACATTCTAAATAGATCTATATTTGAAATTTGGTATAGACACTTACTATGAGGGAATTATTGGTCTAGGTCAAAATTGACCCGGACCATACTGTGAAGGCATTAAATATGAACAGTATGAACAGTAAGGGTTAATATTCTACACCAGAATGTCCTGGTGTTCTCTGAGTGACACTCTGAAGTTATCTGGAGTCATTCTGGAGTAAAATTAGTTTGTAACAATAAGAAGTTTCCTTTCAATTCTAAACTCAATCTAGAAGGAACTGAGCTCATGTATGACATTTCAAAGGGCTGTATTTTTTAAGTAACTCAACAGCCAAAGAAACAAGGAAGAATGTGATTGAGTGATAAATAAATAAAATGTATAAAACAAAACAGCCACACTCTACCGATAGCGGTAACTATCTGACCAGGAGTGATTGGAGGAACAGTGCTTTTAAACTATATGCTTGATGAGTAGATGGATGGCAGGTCAGCAGAGCGGAGTGAGGGGGGTCAGCTGCAACTGTGCTGAGCAGAGTGGAAGCAGGAAGGCCACGCCCACTGACACACAGACACATACGCACACACACACAGGGAGGCGCAGAGAGGAGGGAGAGAGACACACAATGAAAAACACAGGAGAACAAACAGAGCGGCTGAGACACAACACATAACTCTGTATATACACTGTATACGCAATGTACACCTTTGACTTATTCACTTATTGAGTAGGAATACCCTGCACTACATCACTGCTTAGATGACTAAACATTACCTAAAAGTAGATAGACCTTCTTTTTTTTTTTAATTGCCCCAAAATTATATATATCTTTTTCATTTGGACCTGCAGTTTTCAAATCCTTTGTCAGGCTTTCTTATGTATTTGATAGGCTTGATTCAATAGTTCCATGTACGTTTGTCCCAACAAACTTCCATGGCTGAAAGAGATGATGGGGAGGGGCTCCTGTGTTGTTGTAACAGGATGTGAGGGACTTATCTCAGCCCATATCAGCCCTCAAAGGTACAATCAAACCTCTGCGGTGTTCACGGTGCCTGACACATAGCAACATTTTTCAGGAGGTGCACGTAGCACCTCTCTGCAGCTCTCTGCAAGATCAGTATCTCTGCAGTTCTGCAGAAGCTTTTACCATAGATTATGTGACATGAATCTTGACACACAAGAGCACAAAGTCACCAAAATCTATAGCTAATATAAGCCTATAGCTACCAGTTGCACAATTCGTCACTTGACATGACTGTCTGAGTCTCACTTCATTCGACCATAAAATATGCAGGTTGTGCAACAAAGTTGTCAAGTAATGAGACTTTATATTGGTTTATCTCATTTATTAAGTAACTGTGCAGAACATAGGGTGAGCTAACATAGAACAATTGTACTCTCTACAAGTCTTAATTTTTTTCCTGAATCTCAGCCGACCCTGTCAAATGCCGGATACACAACATAGCCGTACTATAAGGAACGATGCACACTCCTACGAATGTCCTGGACAGGACTGGCAACCACAGGGGAGGGAGAGTGTGACACCTACTAGCTGAATGTTAGCAATGTTAGCAATAGCACCTATAAATGGAAAAAAAGCATTTCTGCGCAGTTACAGATAAAGATCTAGCTACAATAATCATCATTTCCCCTATATTCATTCTGCAGTGGAAAACAATCATGAATATCTTCTGCTCACGTGTTTCACCGAGTGCAGGGCTTACAGGCAGGCTCATTACGTATGCTGACCGTCAGCTGAGCAACAAGATAAAGTTGTCTGTACAGGTTACAAACAGGCTTGGTAGTGAATAGTATTTTATTGGTAGTGTTGAGAGATCGTAGAAAAATATGAAAGCATAAAAGTATAACCATCACAAACATATATTTTGTTCACTTTTTATAACTGTCACAATATATAACTTGTTTACACTTATTATAACTGACTTAACATAAACTGTTTTATTTCATATTAGATGTGATTTAACATATAAACTGTTTTATTTCATGATAGAATTGATAGAAACATATAGCCTGCTTAGGCACTTTATGTAACATAGTCACTTGAGCCTTATATAGTGCTTCAGTTCTAACAGGACCAAACCAGTTACAACCAGTTACATGCTGTTGCTAACTCTGGTACAAGATGTCTCCTGTATGTGTGACGCATGTGATTAGGGGAGGTACTCGTCTCAGAATAGCATAAAAGAAGCAGAGAAACTGTGAGATTCAGCTTTTCCCCCTGTTGTAGAGACCGGGATAGATTTCTTTAATAGAAGATAGATACCCCTGATTAAAAATCAGGATAGTTAGCATTCGTTTTAGTACCACTGAGACTGTTTCATTTAATTGAAATTGTTATATGTGATTGCTTTGGAGAAACTTTAATAAAACAACAGCCTTACCATTTGTAAGTGACTGGATCCAAACTAAAGACAGAACAATTTGACTTTCTTCCCCTGTCCATTAACCTTGTGATACAGAAGTGACGACTGACTCTACCAGAGGAACTTAAAGGTGAGTACCCTGGTTGAATACTTGGCAGTGTTAGTCATAAAATGGTGAGAAGTTCACAATAGGCAATAGTAAAGTACATTTACTGCAGTTCTACATAACTATTCATACTGGGTGTTAGGGTTACATCTTACTGAGAGTGCCTAGGGCATAGCCGTACAAGACTCTCAGAAAGAGTCCGAAAATCCTAACAATTTAGCTACGGGGTGAGATAAAAGGCCTACGGTATTGTTCTGACACCTCCGTGAGGAAACTAACCCACGCAGGTCGGACAGCCGTTAGGATTGACCACCGTGTTAGATGCGCAAGCTTGTCCCGCTTTCCCCGGGGCAGGATCCGTTCACGCTACACAGCCCTGAGGGACGCTGGTCTTCTGCGGCTGGGGAGCCGCCAGACAGGGTAGAGGAAGTAGCTGCCGGGCCGGTGTCTCCGGGTCGGTGTCTCCGGCCCGCTGCTGCTCTCTGTCTCTACTGGCCAGAGCTTGGGCCTCCCGCCTTGCAGCGCGGTCCTCCGCTTCAACGATGATGTTGGACATCTCCTCAGCTGTCATTAACCTGGCCTTGGTGATGTTACGGTTGTAGTTTATTTCAGCCAGGAGGTGGGCCAGGTCTACTGTTATCCGGCCTGATGTTACCAGGGGATGGGTGACGTATGGGGCAGATGGAGGTTGGTTCTGAGGATTGCGGATAGGGGCTGGCTGAGCTGGAGAATGCTGGGAGGGAAGGGCAACATCAGGCGCTTCCCAGTAAGATGCCGATGGGGTTGGCTGAGGTGGTGAGGAGGCCCCACGCCACGGCCCGGACGGCAAGACCTGTGATCAGTCAATGACCATTGGGTCAAGAGGGTAGAAGCTACACCTCCTTAACCCAGCCACCACCAGTCTCGGATCCTTCACTCTCTGGTAGGAGTCTCTTAGGACCCTTGAAAACTCCTTCTTAGAAACCAAGAAGTAGTGGCTCACTGCCGACAGATCTCCTGTAACACCAGAGAAATCTGCCTTCAAGGGTCTGAAGAAACTCACATCCAGTGGTTGAAGGATGTGAGATGTATGTGATGGCAGGCACAAGAGAATGACCCCCTCCCTCTGTGCCGCCCGGACCAGCTCTGGATCCAGGTGGGATTGATGTCCATCCATGATGAGCAGCAGCCCCCTGGATATCCCCCCTTGTAAATGAGGAAAGAGGGGACATCCTCCCCAGCCGCGTTGAGGCAGGCCAGGACGGTAATGTGGTCTCTGGTTCCCTGGGCCTGCCTATAAGCATGTTTAGTCCCCCAGGGCACGATGACCTTCCTTCTTGTAGAGTCCAGCTAGGTTCTAGGTGCTTCCTGGTGGCGGAGATTGTAAATGGCCAGAGCGTGGGCCAGGACCTGACGCTTCATCAGTGGAAACCCGTGACTGGAAGAATACAAACAGTACCCAGCCAGGGAATCTTCATCTTCAGGGGTGAGGAGAATCCTCTGACCATAGAGACAGTCAGAGGACACCATTCCAATGACTCGGTCACTCAGGCTGGACTTCGGAACCCCAAACTGCTGGGCTGCCTGCCGTAGAGAAAGCCTGCCTGTTTTCACCTACTCTAGGGCCTGTGCCATGGCCCCCTGGGTCAACTTCCTCGTCTTCATCTCCCTCTTCCTGATTTGCCGGATGTTTGGCATCTGCAAATACACATTCATTTTGGCACAGTAAGAAATTAAATTCAAAATGAGTTCAATAAGTTGAATAATTCTATGAATTGCCAGATTACCATGTATAGACACATGAATATTTAACACATGCATAGACATAAATATATTTACCTTAAACCATTGCAGATTTACAATTTCTATATCCATCTTTTTTTTCCTGATCCTCCTGTAAAGGAAAAAACTCTCACAGACACACGTTACCTACCTTTCTTACTTTAAAGGTTCTTCCTGTCTTTTATATTTCTTTATTCTTTTCTGCTTCTTGCTGCCTCTTTTCTACTCTTTTCTCTTCTTGACGTCTGCTTTCTACTCTTTTCTCTTCTTGACGTCTGCTTTCTACTCTTTTCTCTTATTGACGTCTGCTTTCTATTCTTTTCTCTTCTTGACGTCTGCTTTCTACTCTTTTCTCTTCTTGACGTCCGCTTTCTGCTCTTTTCCCTTCTTGGTGTCTGCTTTCTACTCTTTTCTGCTTCTTTAAGTCTGCTTTCTACTCTTTTTTCTGCTTCTTTAAGTCTGCTTTCTACTCTTTTTTCTGCTTCTTTAAGTCTGCTTTCTACTCTTTTTCTGCTTCTTGATGTCTCCCTTTGCCTCTCTTCTCGTCCTTCTCTTTGTCTCTGTTCTCTATCTCTTCAGGCAGGAACATAAACCACACAAGAGAGAAATTCAAAAACATTACATTTTGGTTAACTTTATATATAACCTAGCACTGTATTATATTGGAGGTTTATCTACATAAACAATATTTCTAATCATAAGAGTCACTGCTGGCTTTCAAAAAATGCACGGACAGTCTCTCTCACTCGGCCACAAATTTCTTTTCAGATATTCAACATTTCTGCCTCCCTCCCCCAATATTACTTACACTGTGATGGCGATCGCTGAAGAAACTGACAGCGAAAAGCCCGTAAAGTGCATCACAATAGATACCTTTTCTACAATCAAAACCAAATGGCAAAGTGAGTAGAACATGAACCTGACAGAATTGGTGGGTGGATGCACTGAATAGGGTGAACACATCTACGTCTTGTGCCAGACTTGGTCTCATTCAGTTTAAAGTGGTCCATAAGATGCATTTTAGTAACAGCAAACTAGCTAAAATATTCCCAGGTCACGACCCAGGATGTAACCGTTATGATTATCCTCAAGCAGATTTACTCCACATGTTTTGGGCATGTCCTAAACTTGAACACTTCTGGTACTATATTTTTGATATTTTAACTATAGTTTTAGGGATCAAGGTACAACCGTGCCCTCTTCTGGCAGTCTTTGGAATCCCAGCCAAATCCATCCTATATAGTACCAAAGAGGACATTATTGCCTTTACCACTCTTCTAGCGCATCACAGAATACTTGTTACTTGGAAATCTCCAAGTTCACCATCTCAGTCTGCCTGGCTTAAGGATGTGATGTTTTTCTTAAGTCTTGAAAAAATGAAATATGCACTTAGAGGCTGAAATAACAATTTCGCTAAGAAATGGCAATCTTTCATTTCATATTTTCATAATCTA
Organism: Anarrhichthys ocellatus; assembly: GCF_004355925.1. Classification (NCBI taxonomy): domain Eukaryota; kingdom Metazoa; phylum Chordata; class Actinopteri; order Perciformes; family Anarhichadidae; genus Anarrhichthys; species Anarrhichthys ocellatus. Next base: position 269,878 of record NW_022280105.1, on the reverse strand, counting down.
TTAGTGTTGCCCACCGAATGAGATATGTCTGGTAATTTGTACTGCTCTATCTGGTCCTCTGTCCTTCCCTTATCTGTCTGATTAACTGCAATTTAACCTAACTACTGAACTATAGTTTTACAATACTATACTACATAAACTTTACGTAAACAAATGTGAAGGCCTTGTTTGTGGGTGGGTGTTTTGATTTAAGTTGCTCTTTGTTTTTTGTTTTGTTTGTTTGATATTTTTTGCTTTTCTTTCTTGTTATTTTCTCCTTTAAACTGAGTAACATGTGCACAAAAAATGAAAATACTTGTGCACTCTCATCAATAAAGTATATATATATAAAAAAAAAAAAGTGCGTCACACCGGAAATGTCCGAGCCAGGCCAATAGCGGCTAATGCCGTCCAAGCCAGGAAACAGAGATGCTACATGTCTACTGTTTAATGGTGTAGCTGGTATCTCTGTAACACTAACATCTTTTAAATATATATATATATATAGTATGTTGTTTTACTCATTGTTTTGTTGTGCTGTTAAAGGCAAGAGACCACATATAGAGACACATGAATGTGTTGTAACTCTGTTGTCTTTCATTCTGTACACATATTGATCACACTTCTGTCCATCCTGACAGAGATCCCTCCTCTGTTGCTCTCCCACAGGTCTCTTCCTCTTTTCTCCCCGTTAAAGGGTTATAATAGCTTATCTATAGGCTACCCTTTCTTTATCCTTAATATTTATGACTAATTGCGTTAAGTTTTATTTTTTTCCAACACTTGTTTTATATGCACGTATCCACCATATAAACTCCTGAAACATTTAAAGGAAAAGGATTATTTTGTTATTGTTTGCACTGCCAACAATCATGTTTTTTTTTCTATTTCATTGTCGTATTTAAAGAACATTGTTCATGTTATATTTTAATTGTTGCTTAATAAATACAAATTGTTGCCTGTGTCACATGGTTTTCTTTGTTCTCTAAGTGGAAACTGTTGATGTGTTACTATGACTATGTAAATTACTTTTAAGTTTAAAAGATTATGGTTAACTTTCAAAAGTGGTTTGAAATTGAAATTTCTTTTACAGAGTATTTGAAGAGGTTGATTAAATGTTCATGTTTATACCAGGATTTGCAATATTGGCTTTCATGTGAGAAATGTGGATGTGGTTTCTTAGTTAGGCTCCAAAACTATGGCAAATCCAGGTAAAATACGGTCTTAATGTGAGCGTTTAATCAACGTCTTCAAATAGTCTGTGAAAGAACTTTCACTATTATTTTTGAACGTCTTCCCACCAGTGACTATATTTGAATTTTTTTAAATGTCTTTTCATTGGAAAAATGCTGACTGGGGGCTTTCAAATGTAGTCAAAGAAAGAACTTTAAAAAGTTTGTGATTTACATAGAGCTTTGAGGAAATCACAGGAAAGAACATTTCAAGCAAAAACTTTTTGCGTTTTATTGATCCTGCACAAAAATCATTTCAACGGCCCTGTGGGTCGGTAATATCTCCTTTCCTTTGGTAAAGGATGGTCCATTGTATCCTATGCTAAAGGAGATAAGAAAGGAAGCATTGAAGCTCCTTTCCTTAGCATTTAGAGAATTGGACCAGCTCTTATCTCGTCTGCTACTTTGATACTTCTGGAACCTTCCTAAGCAAAAAGACTTTTTGACCGCAGCCTGGGTGACGCTGGGAATATCCTCATTAGGATATTGTTAGACAGGTTGGAGTGTTTTGCGAAATTGTGATGCCCCTACACGGAATGCCCTGGTTATTAGGTGTTAACCAGCACCTTAAAAACAACAAATAAAAAATTTAGAAAAACAAAAATGAAATCGAGAGACATAGGGAGCTGTGACTCTTGTAAAATTGTACCTGTTGCATAGATATGTTTCTGTTGTCACACACCCTCTGCGCACTGATGTGTGGGTGGGGGTGCACACACACACGCACACTCACGTTTGTGAGGCTGTCCAGGTGGCGATTTCTTGGTGATTGGGTTAATAACCTACTTTCCTGACAGTGACCCACTTTCAGGGGGACAGGTGGAGGTGAAGTGATGTTTGCACAGCTGCACTCACGTTATTGGCGTTCTGCCTTAAGCACCGGCACCTGATCACGTCTCTGCACTCACGTTAGTTACTTATTATCCTTTATGGTTACTTTAAGCTTCGGTTAGGGTCATTGGACCGCGTCTGCATTCCTGCACATAGGCACAATTTACGCAAATGTATACATATATATAACAATACCCTGTCATTAATCTTACACTGGGCAAAAAAGGTGTATTATATTTTTATCATGTATCCCTGTACCCTGTTGGAACATACGCTGAATATGCATGTATATGTATCTGAATATTATCATCAATCAGTGAGCAAGGTGTGTCATGTGTCCTGAGTACCAGCAGATGTCATTGTGTTGACATATACATTTGACCTGGATGGACAGTATGCTCATCCATGTATGACTAAATTTATGGGGGGTTAACATGACGCTATCATGACCCACAGGGGAGTATAAATATTCTCGGTTTTAAAGGATCGAGGCTTAGTCGGGGGAGAATTCCACCAGGTCTGAACCTGCGCTGGGTTAATCTTTAACTTTTTACAAATCTCCAGACATTTGAAAACAGCCTGCTCACTGAGGGTTCAGGGGTTTTTAAATTTTGTTGATTTTTATATTTTTATGTTAATCATTTTTTCTCTGTATTTGGACCAAAATAATATACTTTGAATTGGACAAAAATAAATAAGTAACGATTTAACTTTTTCGGCCGACTCTTTTTCTTCATCTGTTTTGGGAAATCAGAGAGGAGAGGGCTCCTCTTATGGGGGAGACCTCCCAGCCCCTGCGGTAAATTGACGGAGCTCCAGCACGGCACACGACTGATGCATACTTTATGCGCACACACATCTACACACACTACGCATCCGTTTTCTATAGTTAAGAGAGACCCGGGGAAGTCCCGCTTGAGTTTGAAAGAGCTTTATATCTGTTGGGCTCTGAGCAGGGAAAAACAAATTTGTAAGACTTTATAAAACCGACGGCTATTCGAGCGACAGATTATACTATTTAGTATATCTATGTTTGCCGATTCGGAAAAGAAAGCAAACGAGCTATCGATCGTGCTTTTGTTGGCGATTTATTACTATTTAGTGCAATCGGCTACCGGTATAGGTTTCTCTTAAGCGGAGGCAATCGAGGCAAATCAGGGAGAAGTGAGCGGGAGCCACTCTCCCTCAGGCCAGGTGAGCGAGTCACATAGAGAGAACTGAACTCTGCCTCTCTTCCCCTTCTCGCAGTCTCTTGCTGCAACAGGGGCGCTCACAGGGGGCGACCGGACAGCGGGGCACGAGTCCCGTGGATCCGTGGTCACCCCGGCGGCAGCTCGGGTCTGCCCGTCGCCGGCGAGGTCCTCTCAGTTCGCGTATACACTGCTGAGGGATCCTCGCTCCACTTTTGTTCGTTTCAAACAAAAAGGCCTCCTATTTATTTATTACTTTTAATTTTTTGATAAATTAAATTTTTTATTTTTTTTTTAAAATATATAACTTAAATTGAGAAAGCGTGCGGGGGCACCGTGCGCTACAATATAATGGGTGTTATATGGGTGTCAAGTTTTAATTTGTATCTTTTGATTTTTTTTGTTTGTTTATTTGTGTCATTGACAATCCTTTTAAATATAAATTATTTAGGTGTATGTAAAAAGTGAGGGAAACTGGAGTGAGTTATAAAGGAAAAGGGCATCCACTCACCCTAACCCTGAAAAAAATATATATTCTTGAAAAACAAAACTTTTTTGATCTCAGCTTCAAAGGTGATATGTTGATGTTGTGTTCACAATTTAGTTCTGGCCAAACAAATCAGTTATTTGGTTTAGTTTTTTAATTACAGTAAAGTTAACCCTGACCAGAGACTGATGGGATCATGAAGCATAAATCATAAAGACAAAACGTGTTTAGTTTTTTAGCTAGCTTTCTTATTAATATTTTATTTCTTCGATTATTTCACCGTGTTAGTTACAATAATATGGGTATTCCCATTTTTGTACATTTGCTGGACAACATTTACAAGCAGAATGTTTCATTCAAATGTCTTCAAAAAATAAGGGTGCCGTCTTTTGCTATAATTACATTTTCATTAAGTTTACACACCTCACCTGTTTTTGCTGTGCTTACTTCACTTGTAATTTCTATTTTCATGTCATAATACCAAATAATCTGCAGATTATAAGACTGTTAAATCTAGTCTCTGCTGCTCACCAGTGAATCAAATGGAGAAACAAAATAAAGAAAAAGCAGTTAATCAAGGAGGCTAATGGCTAATTCAGTGTCTGTGTAAACAAAAAGCAAAAACAGACACATTATGTGTCAATCATTTCTATATTTTACATGTTACCTTAAATAATGTCAAGAAAAAGACCCCACCCCTTAATATTCATAAAATTGAGCCCTTCAACTCAACGTGAATCCAACAAAGATTAAGAATAATTGATAGAGATCAAAGCAAATAAAATACCACAGTTGACTCCACTGGGTTAACAGGTCTGAAAAGAACAACCCTGAGTAAGTGCTGAGGAGGACAATGTCAGCTGTTCAGAGTCAGCGTTGCAGCCTGAAGAGCTTTCACTGGCTCAACTTGGAGTTGCGATGCAGCACTGGGACGTTAGGATGTTGGACTGAGGACAGCTGATGTGAAGATGTATCCAACCTTCATCAACCCTGACCTGTGGCAACACTTGCATGATTTAAATAAACCCTGGAAAGAGGTACTGTAGGAGGAGAACGACTCCCATCACCACAAGGCCACAGAGGAACAGCACGAGCCAGATAGAAAAGGATCCTACAGAAGATGGAAAACAAAGGGACAAAAGATAAGGTGACAAGGTTTGTAGTTATGATACATGGGCTAAGTGTGTTCATTGGATGATGATGCCGGACTTACTTCGGTTGGGGACAGTATGTACCTGACAGCGGCTGTCCACAGCTACACTCAACATGGCTGTTTCATTATTCCCTTTGATATTTTTGCCTTTCAGAGAGTCAGGCAGGAAGGCCAGGTCTGTCACAACAATGCCATGGGACTCCTGTACATAATACAGCTTCTACACACACAAAGAGTAAGTACAAGTTATCATCATACATCAGGGCTCCTTGGTTGATTTGTGTTCCTTAGTTTGAGATGTGTGTCCACACTGTCTTTACCTGGAGGGAGAAAGCGATGTAGATAGCCACTGAACCTGTCACAGTTCCAAGGCCAAGAAATGTTCCAGAGTCGCTGTCAAAGAAAAGGTTCAAGTTAACATCTTGACACTCTCTGGTCCCTTGGTTGATTTTCTCCCATCCACCAATCAATTGTTTGAAGAGAGGACCAATATTTTCTTTGGTTGACTACAGCCCTACTGCAAGAAATATAATGGTTGTATCATAAAATGTCTGATTAACTTTTCCAAACAAAATGACATACGCTAAAGTGCTTTAAGACAACAATGCATAGTAGGATACAAAAACATTCCTTCCCCTATTTAACTGAAAAATACTTTTTTTTCCCCTTAATTGCATAGTGAGGTAAACACTATAGATCAAAATTCGACTTGCCTTTCAAGGACCACGCCACTGGTTTTGCACAATTACGCTAGTGTGAATGCTGATTGGACTCTAAACTACTTCTGCAACAATCAAAATATTCAGCTTTAAAGGACATCTCTGCTATGACACTCAATGAAACTCAATGGAGAAAATCTTCAAATCTGCTTAAACATACTGTACTTTGAAATGCTACAGCTTCCGCATACTTTCAGCTACAGACTTCATTTAACCTTTAAACAGACTACAACACTTAACTATTATGGTATGATTCAGCTTTTTTAAGTCTTTTACAGTTTTTGAATTTTTTAGGCTTTAATCTGTTTTCTGGCAATCTTAATCTTAATCTCTTAAATAGAGATGATAGGAGTTTTTAATTGACGACATCTGCTACTACAATTACTATTACTACTGCTGCTGCTGAATGCATATGACATAAATGATTCATATAATGAGTAGTAAGCAGAATAATGATAGAAAAATTACAACTACGAAGACAAATATAGTGGATATAGTAGAATAATAATGATGATAAAAGCAGTAATGGTATCAGTAACAGTAATAGAAAAGGCAGTACCATTTATTGTGATAGAAGGTGGATAGAAATGTAACACAGAGACTGGCATATACCATGGTGTGTATGTGTACCAGAATACTTAGAAGTATGTACGTGCTACAGCAGATTATTAAGGGTTGGACTCTAGGATTGGATGGGGAAGTCCAGTTTTTGCCAAAGCCCGAACTAGACTCTAAACACTTTGACCAGCCTGGCTACCTGAACTGTGCAGTTTGCTCTTCCTCATGGACAAAGATGATCTTGTTTGTCGCTGTACAGCTGTCCTCTCTGCTAATGACCTTCGCAAGCGGTGATGAATATTAACCTAATTTATTGTTGGAATGCTGTTATACATTCCAACTATTGTTATCCTGTTTCTCTTTATTGTTGGAATGCTGCATTCCAACTATTGTTCTTCGAATCTTTATTCCTCCTTATTTTATATTTCTTCCGTACACTTTTTGCTACTTAAGTCCTACATTTTTTAAGCTACAGAAACCGTTCAACTATCAAAATGTTCAGCTCTTTCAGCTCATGTCTGCTATGACTTTTCATATTTCTAACCTTTAAACTTTTTGAATTAAGCTTTTTGCAATTTTTATTTTGAATGGGATGTCTATGGAGAAAATTTTCAAATCCTCTTAAACTTCTTCACTTTCAAATCCTTCTACTTCCTCATACTTTCAGCTACAGGCACCATTTCAACTTTAAAATGTTGAGAAAACCCTGAGCTATTGCAGAATGATTCAGCTTTTTGATATCTTTTACACTTTTTGAACTGCAGCAATTTAACTTTTATGATTTTTTCAGCCCTTTTCTGACTTTATAATGGGTGTGTATTGCGCAGCTTAGAGTGCGTGATGTCACCGCTAGAGTGAAGAGCAGCTTGAGATTCTTGTGAAAAAAACATTTGTCTTTTGCCACTGTGTCCACAATCTTCACTCTTCATGCATCATTTTTGATGGAGAAGTAGCTAATCTTGTCCTTGTCGTAGACAGATGTCTATGGAATCCCACAGATTTACACATTTGGCTCAAGGAGCCGCAGAGCGACATGAACTCCAACAAACTGCTCCATTAGACTCCATGTTAAATCTGACCACTCATTTCTCAAAGAAAGCAGACGGTACCAGTTTTGTCTATTGCTCTGGAGCTCACATTTTTAACACCCCAAAACATAAAAAACACATTACCGCGTTCGGCAGAGTCTTATCTTTCTCACGGTATCCATATTTTGGCACTCAGACTCCTGCTTTTTGTTAAAAGGGGCTTTGTTCAAAATCACTGTTTACTGTAATGTTTCTTAAATCAGTCTGCCTTTAACACCAGGTGCGTCGTCACCATGGCAACCAGTTACACACACGCACGGAGGCTCTCTCTCTCTCTCTCTCTCTCATACAGTCATTCAGGTCTTACAGATTTTAAGAGGAATTTCCACCCCCCCACCCCATTTCAAAATAAAAGCCCCAGAGAGTGAACTCTACCTGAAATGCTTTTGATGAAGACTGTCATTTAATAACCTGTGTTTCATACATTCTGATTCTGTCTCCTCTCCTTTCTCCCCCACCCAGCCCCACTCTTTCAAAATAAAAGCCTCATGGATTAACTGTATTTAAACGTTAAGCTCAAAATCAGGCTTTTTTGTTGAAAAACTTAATGCTACTACTACTACTACTAATACTGCTACTACTTCTACTATAACTTTTGCTGTTGCTACTATTACTACTACTACTGCTACCAACAATATTATTACTACCACCACTGCTATTACTACCACTACTACTATTACTTATACTACAACTGCTACTACTGCTATTCATGCTACTACAAGTAGTATTACTACTACGGCTATTAGTACAACTGCTACTACTGCTACTGCTGCTACTGCCATTACTATTACTACTATAACTACTTCTACTACTACTGTTATATTAAATACTACGACCAATACTACAGCTATTACTACGACTACTGATACTACTACTTCTACTACTTCTTCTAATTACTAATACTTCTACTAATACTTCTACTACAACTACAACTTCCACTACTACAAATATCACTACAGGACTTTTCCCTTTCAAAATGTTCAGCTCTTTCAGGAGAGGGGTGCTTTGACTTGTCATATTTGTAATCTTTTAACTTTTTGAAATATTAAGCTATGTGCAATTTTTTTTTAATGGGATCTCTATAGAGAAAATCTTCAAATCCTGTTAAACTTCAACTTTCAAAAGCCTTCTTCTTCTCATACTTTCAGCTACAGACACCATAGTTAGACATTTCAACTAGAAGGGTTTTCAGCAGTGCAGTTTAAATGCTTTCGAGCTTCAGCATTTTTCAGACAGGTAGTCTCCCATTTCTTAATTTTCAGCAATTTTTTTACAATTAATTTCAGCTTTCAGCATTCCAATGCTTTTTCAGCAGGAAATGCATTTTCTAGTTACTAGGGCTGGGCAACGATTACAATTTTTTAAATCGCGATTAATCGCATGATGTTTTTGCGATTAATCGCATTTTGATGCCCAAAATTCAATAATGAATTAAAAAGTAGTGTATTGCGCACTTTTATTTTAAAAGTACTGCTACATGAACAAAAGTGCAATAACATTTGGTTTGCAAACACTTTAAACCAGACATGTCAAACTCAAGGCCCGCGGGCCGAATCCAGCCCGCAACGTCATATGTGGCCCGCAAATCCCCCAGCAAAAAAAAAAAAAAAAGATACAATTGTTTTTTGTTTTTTTTTTAAATTAGACTTGAAAATATAAATATCCCCATGGTCGAAATTATGAGATAGAAAGTCGAAATTATGAGATAGCATGTTGTCTGTGTGCCGACATTAAAACTATCACAACAGGTGGACAGGAGAGGCAACAGCCCGTAAAGCGGTTTTCCACCAAGTGATTGAGTTGAAAATGATCAACAAATAATCCCAAAATGTCCACGAAGAGAAAAATTGATGCAGAGGGAAGAAAATTTAATGAAAGATGGGAAAGCGAATACATGTTTGTGCTTCAAGGGGAAAAACCGGTCTTCTGTGCTATGAGGCAGTGTCGGTAATGAAGGAATACAATTTACGTCGGCATTTTGACACCAAACACAGAGCTAAATTTAGCCTCCAAGAAAAACATAAAATCGACCAAGAATTAAAAGGCAGACTGCAATCACAGCAGAATATATTTACAAAAGCTACAGCCCAGTGCATGCTAAAGGTATGTGAGCAGGTGTGCCCCACCCAGATACAGACTTTTACAAATGTCAGTTTGTGAAGAAACACCATCGCAGGAACTAGCAGGCAATCTAACAACACAGCTAGCCGAAGAGACGAGTTACTTGTCTTTTTCATTAGCTGTTGATGAAAGCACAGACAACACGGACACAGCGCATCTATCAATGTTCATAAGAGACTGAAGGCAGACTTGACCGTCAGTGAGGAGCTCTTGGATGTAGCTACCATGCACGGGACGGCAGGGAGGAACATTAGTGATGCAGAGAGGTGACAAAAATAGCTTTGAACAAAGTTAATGTAATAACTTGTGTTTGATATTTGTCTTTGCTATTTTCTTTAAAAGTTTGATCTTTGATAGAGTAATGTGGGTTTCTTAACCCTATTAAAATGATTTATGTTATAATTAGGGCTGGGCAAGTTAGCGCAGTTTTTCTTTTTTTGTTATTAAGCTGACATTTTTAACACAAAAACCAGCAGCGAGCGGTGAACAGCTGTTTGTGTGTGTGTCTGTGTGGCGTCACTTCCTTCTCTTCCTGCTGCTGCCGCCCCCTCCCCCTTCACTCCGTCGGTCCCTCCTGTCTCACACACGCGCGATCGTCTCGTTACAGGATCAGACGTGACAATATTAAAATACATATTGTCGTATTTTTAAATGAACATATAAGCACATGAGAACAAACTGCTCTTAACTGCAACTCTTTATTAGCATAACTTCCTCATGCAGGTTACTGCCACGGTACAGACTACAGGTTCCATGCTTCACCTACAGTCCCCTGGGTCCGAAGTCCCTCCATGTACAGCTTCTTATCACCCTCTATGTACCAACCTATATTTATAACAAATACCACACAGTTTTTAAAGTTGTTTTGTTTGGAATATGTATAATAAGCATATCATTTAGTTATCGCTACTGAGAATTTAAAAACATGACGTAGATAGGTTTGCAGTTTTCAAGGTGTGTATTACAAATTTAATCTATTACACACATGAAGATAAAGTTGTGAACAACAGCTGAATATCTATTATCAGAATCATTATAGCTGTATTTTAACTGTTACTGTGTAAAGGGAATACTGCTGTTAAAAAGAACCTTATTTGTTTATAGCAGGGGTCTTCAACGTTTTTCAGGCCAAGGACCCCCAAACTGATAGAGAGATGGAGCAGGGACCCCTGCGATGTATAAACATACCTCTTTATTGTGCATTCAATACTAAGCTATTCAAACAATACAGTTTCATATTCATGTTTTTATTTTAAACATGTGCAAGGTACAGTGAGTAGGGTCGCTGTGCCACTGCCATTTATAAACATACCTTGTCAGCTGATATCAATAGCAACATTGTCTGTTAATTGCATGACAATCATGCATACAAGCTATTCAAACTGATGTTTTCATTTTAAACATAAATGTGGAAACGAAAAATGTGTGATGGCCTATTAGTGCCACTGCCATGCATAAAGATACCTGTTATCTTTCATACAATACTAAACTATTAAAATAATGGACAGATTCATGTTTAGAGAAAAAAAAAATGTATTTATTATTATTTTTTTTTTAATTGTCTAATCAACCAAAACTTTCCGCGGACCCCCTGTTGAAGACCTCTTTAAAGTGTTTGTAAACCAAATGTTAATGCACTTTTGTTCATATAGCAGTACTTTTAAAATAAAAGTGCGCAATACACTACTTTGAATTCATTATTGAATTTTGCGCATTACAATGCGATTAAACGCGATTAAAAATTGTAATCGTTGCCCAGCACTAGTTATAATAACAGAAATGTGCTTAAATATAATTTTACATTTATATAACTGCATGTACAATCTTTGTACACTTGAATAAACAATAATCAAATGCAGAGACAATTATTTAACGATATGTTAGGGAGTAGTTACAACCGGCCCTTTGAGGGCAACCATGATGCTGATGTGGCCCAGGGTGAAAATTAGTTTGACACCTCTGCTTTAAACAAAGAAGGTGCTTTGTAACAGCAGTATTCCCTTTACACAGTAGCAGTTATAATACAGTAGTGATTCTGATAATTGATAGATTTGTTAAATTCTCAGTAGCGATATCTAAATGATATGTTTATTATACAAATTCCAAACAAAAACACTTTAAAAACTCTAAAAAAATAATTTAAATTAATCATTTATTTTTTTGGTATTTTGGTCAGACACATATGCAACGCTGATTACCGTAATATGTGTGGTATTTGTTATAAATGTACGTTGGTCCATAGAGGGTGATAAGAAGCTGTACTTGAAGGGACTTAGGACCCAGGGGAATGTAGGGGAAGGAAACAGGAAGAGACGCCACACAAACACAGCTGTTCACCGCCCGCCGGCAGGTTCTTGTGTTAAGAATGTCCGCTTAATAATAATTTTAAAAACTGCGTTAACGAATGATAAAATAATTGTCGGCGTTAATTAATTAATGCGTTAACGCGATAATAACGCGTTAACTTGCCCAGCACTAATAATTACCTTTAACTGAAGCACTTAGTTTGGACATTTTCTTTTCGTTAGCCCAAGATTCAACTATGACTGCAGTTATTGGGGCTGAAGTGTCAACATTAGCTGGCAACGATGTGTACACTGTGCATGTCAAGTAGTGAGAGCTGATGAGAGCTCCTACCGCCGACGCTCGTCATTTTAACCCGTGAAAGTGACAGAAATAGGCTATCATTATTAGGCTTCTAATGTATTTTGTGACGACCCTCCTCCTATCATACACTAGGTGCCGGTTGCGTTTCATCTATTACAGGTGCTGAGTGGAGGATCGTCAGTAGGATGAGCCTCACCTGTGCTGGTGTGGCTCATCCTTAAATACCCTTTCCAGTTGGCAGCCGGGCTCTCTGGAAGGAAGACCTTTGTTGATGGGATCACCACAGTTATTGCTGTCTTTGTGAAAGTGCTGTTAACGTTGGGTTACGTGTTTTTGGCGAGACCAATAAACTACTACTTTTGGCCGCCAGCTCATTGTCTCCCTGTTTTGTTCCAGTTTCTGAGCCGGGCTGTGACAATTTCTTTAATAAAATATCAGCTTCTGGGGAAAAATCCTTTGCTATTTATTCCCTGTAGCTCTCTCCAAACAGCTACCGCTCGTGCAAAAAGAAAAACGGCTTTGGTTGCTGGGTCCTCATTAGACCTCCAAAATCAAACAAAGTCAGGCTTTTGATGCATGTTCATCCGTTTAAAATAATAGTTGTACTTCAAAACGGCCCTTTTGACTTAAATCCTATCATGACAATCTCATGGAAGCAATGTTTGTTACACGAGTTATTTATACAACAGACTGTTAAGGCTATTGTATGATTGAATCTGTTATGAAAACTTAAATATATATACAGGTGCTGGTCATATAATTAGAATATCATCAGAAAGTTGATTTATTTCACTAATTCCATTCAAAAAGTGAAACTTGTCTGTTATATTCATTCATTACACACAGACTGATATATTTCAAATGTTTATTTCTTTTAATTTTGATGATTATAACTGACAACTAAGGAAAATCCCAAATTCAGTATCTCAGAAAATTAGAATATTACTTAAGACCAATACAAAGAAAGGATTTTTAGAAATCTTGGCCAA
>NW_022280105.1:239144-256914 GCF_004355925.1 Anarrhichthys ocellatus | reverse complement strand
AGACAAGTTTCACTTTTTGAATGGAATTAGTGAAATAAATCAACTTTTTGATGATATTCTAATTATATGACCAGCACCTGTATATATATTTTGAAAAACATACAAAACCACTGGTATGGTCCTTTAAGGCTGAGTATGAAACCATTATGCATTCTTAGTAGTGACTGAGTTGTGTCTGTACAAGAGAGTAAGGAAAGTGAGACCAAACCCTACCTTACTCATGTCTGAGGCGGGTTTCTCAGCATCCATAGTTAACATGTTAGAACATGAAATGATCAGTTACCTGACAGCCAGAGTGGAGATGACCTCAGTGCCACAAGAAGCCGTCAGCATGGGCAGAAAGCTCTTGCCATTCCATTTGTTGAGGTAGCAAGGAGGAGGTTTTCTGTCTCGTTTATGAGGAATCTGAACTGTGTAAAGTCTCAGGGCGTCTTTTTGGTCTTCCACCTTTCCAAACCTGAAATACATGAAAATACATCCATTAATAGTCACTGTCACGTCATTCGGATGGATATGGTGAGGTGAACCGCTGGAAAGTTCTTTCGTAGAAGATGAAGTCTTTTTGTTTTACCTGCAAGCCATATACCGATAAGTCTTCTCAGCTATCTGAGGCATGGTTTCAAGCCATTTAAGACCCATAGCCAGCTGGCTGCCACTCCATACACTGCAGGAAAAGTCCCGGCCAATACTCACCAGGTGCTGCATGAGAAAAATAAATACTTTAATTGATTGGGAAATATTTTTTTCCCTTGTTTTATTTTCTTCATTTACACACATGCACACACACACAGCACTCTGAGCAAAGGGGTTAGGGTGCCTTGCTCAAGAGCACAGCATCAGTGCCTAAGCTACATTAAATATCCACATCAGGAGGTGTCAATGTTTCACCTTGTTCCCTGGACTCATGTCCAAGTCTTCAATCTCCCCTTCATGTGCTTTGTAGTCAAACTTCTTCTTCAGGGATGGAAACTGAAGAAGAATTAAGAACATACCATAAAAGTCAGGACATCAATACATATGTCGTCTGTCTGTCTGTCTGTCTAATGAATAAACAAGAACACAATGGCTCTGTACAGCAGCTGAGCTTCAGGGCTCATTGACTGAAGTTCCCTTCACAACTGAACTCTTCTTCACTTCCCTGGAGTCAACAGTGGCTGCTAGCCAGCTGGAAGCACAATCAAACCAGAGTGTATTTCACCGGTGTGAATGTGAGTAGGCTGTGATTTGGGTGTGACTTTCCTCGTGAATAAAACTGTATTTCCTGGTGTAACAGCTGATACTAACTTAGAACACTAATAACGGAATCGCCAGCAAAATACCTCCACCAATTAAATCACGCTCTACTTTGTTCTGCTGTGGTTCTGTCAAAACAAGCAACGAATACGGCTATTTGGAAATTACCTCCACTAAGTGTATTTCACCAATGTTTCTGACTGTGAGTAACAGCAACCTGGGTGTGTCTTTTGTAAGTTATTTCAGGTACAATGAGTTAGAATAGTAACATATCTAAACATAATATATTGTGCTGTATTATAGCTGTTTGGGGCCACAGACCCAGGTTGTCTACCCTACCTCACAGTAAAGTCTGCCCTGAGACATATACATATATATATACACATATATACTACATACATACATACATACATACATACATACACACACACACACACACACACGCACATACATATATACATACACGGCACTAAATAGCACGAGTTAGATATTATTGTAATGTTTCGGACCTTTGGACGAGGAGATTTTCTCAATCTGGACCTTTTGGAATTTTAGTTGAATACCCCTGGACTACAGGAAGCAGCATTTCCACCAACTGGCTACAACACACCACAACATCCAGTTTACACCCACACTGAAATTCAAAAGCATTGTCGTCATCTCGCAAATGAATCAAACTAAAACAGTTCATGATCCAGAGATTCAGGTCTAAAGATACTCTTAAAGTGAAAGGAACAACAAGACAGTGTTTACCTCCCAGACTCGTATGTGTCCGTCTGTGCCTCCTGTCAGCAGAAGGCTGAGGTCAGGACTGAACCGGACCACCTTCTGGAGTGGATCCTGGGGGTTCAGATCCGACAGCACTTCAGCCAAACCAGTCACAGCGATACGAGTCGTCTCATCCTTCATATCTGACATATCTCCAGACCCTGCAGCTTCATCCTGTCCACCTTTGTCTCCTTTTCCAGCTCGTCGCCTGGCATTCCCTTGCTGCACACTGTTCCCTGCTGCACAGATGATACTCATTTTAATGGAGAATTGGAAATGCATGCTTTTTTTGCAAGACAAAAGACAATACAGTGACAGAACAACAAGCGAATAATAATAACAATAAGACCACCATAACAACAAAGTTAGGGGCAGTGAAGCATGGCTGGGTCACCATCAGGGAGCTCCAGAACGGGTCAGCAGGGTCAACTCATTCCTCCCCTCCACACCACATCGGGTTGTGTTGGTCACCCCCAGATCCTCAAAGGAGGGGACTGTCCCATTGTGGGCTTGATTCCTTTAAAAAATATCAACTTAGCGATTTCAGCCTCTGGACGGACTGTGACGTGGAAACGCTCCAGTGCTACAGTCAAACATGTCGACATGCTTTTTCCCAAATAGAACAGAAATAAGATCGCTGTGAGATATTTGTTAAGTTCTATTCCCTTGTTTCGGGTTAAATTTTGTTGTTTTTGAGCGTCATTATAAAACTACATGTTTGAGAAGATTAATTTTATATGCTTTCTCCCCATTTAATTTGATATTCAACAATATTCAATGTGTTTACATTTGTATGTGTTTCAAGGGCTAAGCAATGCTGCCACAGAACACGCAACATGTTACTGTGGAAATAAAGCTTTGAATGAGGGAAAATGCTTTTTGTATTGTTTGGTGTAAGCAAAGGTTTCCTGTTTTTTAAATTACGATTCATCGATCGATTGTTACTCATAATCGATAAAGGAAAGTCGAGTCAAGTCAAACTTTACTTGTATGGCACATTCAAAAACAGCTACAATCTTAATGACTACAAAGCAAACAATCATAATAGAAAAAACAACAAACAATGTGCACATAATTAGTGCTGGAGGTATTATGTTAATACGGTAAACCAGTTATAATTTCCATACAATATTAATTTTCATATACCGCCAGACTAAAGAATGGCTGTGAAAAGCACTATGGATGGGAGGGTGTATGGCAGGGGTCACTAATAGGCGGACCGCGGTCCGGGTCCAGACGCTGTTCTATCCGGACCCTTGACATAAAACCGAATAACTGAGAAGTATTATATTTTTGACGGAGTGCTTCTATTTTAACCGACGCAGCTTTTCCAGCCTTTACGGTACTCGTTGAGCGGTGCAGGAAACACACCGACCAATCACATGCATTGTAAATCACATCACGTGATGCTGCTCAGCCAATCAAATATCTGTATTCTGATAAACTTTCCGACTCGAGTGAGATTCACAAACACAGGAGAGACGAGGAAAGAGACCAAAGAATACGTGAGTCAGAGAAGTTATTTCACATGACGTCCTCCAAAAGAGAAGAGTGGTCAGAGAGACCAGAGTCTTTAACCAATAATGAACACTCTTATAGGATCATTCTTCCTACGGGCAGTTTAAAACCAGGATGTCTCATATGTTCAGAGACCGTGATGATTATTAAAAGCAGTAATGTGAAGCTCCACTAAGAGACAAAGAACTCTTTTGAGCAAACGTACCCACTCACATCTGAATTGAAGTCACAGATAATAAATCTAAGAGTCCAATATGATCAGAATCCTAACACATGAATTCATGCCCAACAATGAAGTTAACAGAGAGAATAGAGCTGAAACAAGTGGTTTAATAACACAGATAAAGTCCATGCTCACTCATTTCTCTTGTTAGAAGATGACAAGAATATAATATCTTAGCTTTTTTGATTGACATCACTTCACACCTGAATTAACTAAATTTAAAGCTCCAGGGCAATTCAGTTCAGTATTAAAAGATGAAGTACTTCATTTTAAGATGCACATTTTTCAAAAGCTTTCTGTTATGTAATATATTCTTGAATGCATCCCTTATTTTACTTGAAGTGAGAGAGTATTTATTTAGTATTAGATTATGTATTATTTATAATTCATCCAGTTCAATTTGAAATCTGACAATGTTGACAGACGTTAATACAACTGTTGAAAGAAATTAAAACTGCTAGAATGGCCCAGCCAATCAGCTGACTTGAATCCAATAGAAAATCTATGAAAGAACTAAAGATCAGAGTTCATGGAAGAGGCCCACGGAACCTTCAAGATTTGAAGACTGTTTGTGTGGAGGAATGGGTCAAAACCACACCTGAGCAATGCATGCGCCTAGTTTCTCCATACAGGAGGCGTCTTGAAGCTGTCATTACCAACAAAGGATTTTGTGCGAAGTATTAAATCAATTTCAGTAAGCCTGTTCAATACTTTTTCCCTGTGTCATTCCATTTTATTACACATAACTTAATTTCTAAACTTATTTGTATGTATGGATTACTTGGGTTGTTACCGACATCTGGTGAAAAGTTCATGTCTATAGAAATATATTTACTGAGAACAATGGTGACGTGTTCAATACTTATTTTACCCACTGTATATTTTGATATTATCAGTGTCGGGAACGAAAAGGAGCGTGTTTGAGTTATCAGCATTTAAGAAAACTAAATTATTGACATCAAGAGAATTATTAATGTCAGTAAGATTATTAATAATAACGGGGCACCACCCTGCGAACAGGGACCAATAACCAAACGATAAACGAAGTCTCATAATTAGTGTTCACTCACAATGTCAATAGTCTGAGTACTGTTACACATTCAGAGTGAAAGTGAAGGTTTAAGTTCGAGCAACAGACCACATATCGGCTATTATCACAATACATGCACAAAGTAATCACAGACAGCTGCTCTTTAAAGTATAACAGAGTTTATTATGTTCTAATAATAATGATGTAGTCAACTAATATCTAAACTAACAACAACTATACATTTATGAGCACGCTATCTAAAATGAACAAACTATGGTAAGGGGTGTGTGTAAGGGGGGAGGAGCGAGAGAACAGCTCAGACAACGTATGACGTAATCTGAAACATGGCGACGTCTCTCGTGAGACCACCAGATGGCACGAGGCTCTACAATGGCGGTAGACAATAGAGACCTCGTTAGCGACACGTGTCTGAAGCCGTTAGCGCAACCCCGGAGCTACATTAGCTTAAAGCTATGTGTGTGTGTGGGTTAATAAAAGAAGAGCGAAAGCAAAGAAAACAAAAAGGGGTCCTCCAAAAACAGATTAAGATCCTCCCTGCCGCGGTGGAGTACGGAAGATTGTTCTCTCAGCTACAGAAGCACAGCCAACGACTCTTTGTCACAGCCGCAGTTCTGACCTCTGAACTGATGAGAAACAACTTCCGCCTCCGCAAGCGGTGAATTATCTCAACACGATAGTAGCATGAAATACACAGTAACTTCTCCACAACACTAACGATCAAACAAGATAATAAAACACAATAGCCTAAACCTAGCCCAGACACCGTAAGTAGCTTACTATGAGGGGAATTAGTGGTTTAATCGATCGGTCCTCTGGCAGCGCGGTCCGTGCAGCGCTGTGATAAAACTCTCGGTGCATCAGAGAATGTCTTCGGCTCAGTAAGGGAATTTCCCGTCCTTACAGCTAGCACGAAGTCGACTTGGGTGGAGAGGAGAAATGTGCCTCTCTCTCTCAAGAAGTCCCGTTTCTTCACTTCTGCAGGAAAATGGTTCGCTTCCTCGTCCAGGATGCGAACAAAAACAAAACAAACAAACAGTCCAGTAGATACGTCCAGCGAATCTAAAACTGTTAAACCTAGGATTTTCTTTTAAATAGCAAACGTTGCGTGCGTGCTTTCGTGCACCGACCAAGGTGATCAAGAAAAGGCGGTATATTCAAGGGGGCTCGGTAGTTTTGTAAGAGAGCTGCTTCCGGGCCGTGAAACCGGAAGTCCTGCCTCGGCATCCCTGGTCTCGTCCAATTAGACCGCAGTGTTGCATTGTGTGACGAGTTCACGACTTAATGTGAACTTCTTGCTAGTGGGGGTCTTGGTTTCTATCAACCTCAAATCAGGATGAACCCTTGCCTGGCAAAAAGGGAAGGCCCGATTCTCTTGTTTCAGAGCACATGTCGAGGCCACATGGTCAGACCCCAACATCAGTTCATTATGAAACTGTGGTGGGCTGCCACACATGAGATAGTTAATGAGAAACGTTGCACTGCTAAGTAAATGAAGATGTGCACATATGTACTTCCATCAACAAATGAATCAGCAACCCATCAAATAAATGCAATATATGTAGCAGGTTTTTGATGTCTTTTCAAGACAGCAGGTATAATGTATTTCAGATTGGAGCAGTAAGACTCACCATCTTTAGCTGCATCTTTGCCTTCTTCTTTCTGGGAGCAGTGTTTAAACCTCATCAGACAGCAGGTCCCGTCCTGTCCTGCAGCAATCACACCATTACCTACAGCCATGTTCATGGTGGCCCGGGTGTCCGTGTCATGAGAGTGAAGGAGACTGGCACTGTACTGGTGCTCTCCAACCAGCCGGAGATCCAGGAAGTGCTGAAACACACAGTCAAGAGTCTGCTACTACTGCTACTCTCATAACACCTGGAATCCAGAATCCCATTCATACACTCAACCCAAACATGTTCTAGTGTTGACACTGCAATTTGAGTACCATTAACTTGACTTTTGCGATACACATTTCCTATATAATCATATCAGAACCTCTTCTGCTGTATTCTACGGTGGTTCTGAAAACTCAACAACTTAAGAAAACCCATGAAAATAGACAAAAACAAAAGCAAATGAAGAAAATTAGACAGCATAGAGCGTTTAGAAAACAGCTGAAAAGACAGAAAATATATATTTTCAGAAAACAGAACCAAACAACCAAATACACACAACACACCCTGTTTTTCTCTTACTTATTTTTTGACTGTGTGCTTAACGTTAGTGTTGGTGTGCGGTCGACATAGAACGTAGCAGTGCTCAAGACACTAACCTGCTGATTCGAGTGAAGGGGGTTAGCCTCAAAGTTAGCAACAACTTGGGCTCAGACTCCCTTTAGGTGGGCTCACCTTTAAGGTGGACTAGCAATTCCGAGCCTAACAACTGTTTTGGCCAAAACCCTGAAACACTTGATCCTCACTACTTACCACAGCATTCTTTATGCCCGTCTTGGAAGCCCCTCCTCCCCCTGCTGTGATCACCAGCCCTGTTTTAGGGTCCACTTTAATGGAGTATAAGGGAAAGGGGGCTCTGTACAGATCTGGCACCCTCCTCCTCCCCATTGTTGTTGTGCAAGTCACTCACACGTCTTCATAAAACTGCTGCATCAACAACACCTGAGGAAAACAGAGTGTTAGTTTATCTGCGACATCCTCTTTCCTCTGTAATCAATTCATCAATCAACAGCAAATTAAATGACTGTTTTAAAAAACTACTTTTAGACATTTTTCAGACAGAAATATCAACCATTCTCTGGTTGCTGCTTTTCCATTGTTGTGAATTGAATATATTTATTTATTTCGATTTTGAACTATTAGTGAGTAAATATAAGACATCTTCACACACCATATTGGGATCTGGGAAATAGTGATGTCACTTTTTTCACTGTTTTCTGACGTTTCATGGCCCAACTGATTAATGTGAAAAGACTCAGCAGATGAATCAACAATAAAAATAAATATATTATTCAAGTACAAATAATACACATGATTTGAGCAGAGTTGCGCCTTTACTCCTACGTGAGGCTTAGAGATAATGGAAAAATAAATCAGAAGTCTACTTATTATTGCTGATATTATCACAATATCTGGTGTAGAACAGCACATGTCAATTATTTAGTTCAGCGTTTTATTCTATGTATAGAACCCTCCTAAAGGTAGGCCTGTTGTGTTGCACTGTGTTAGCTTATGCTTGTTGGAAGTTACCTACTGAATATTTACAGTACTACCCTATGATACTATATCACTATATGGGCAAGAGACAACGACGTGTAAGACATATTTAGGAATGCGTCACACGATCTGTATATGAAGTCAGATTTAGTTTTTATGAACCGAGACTTGAATATAACGTTAACTGTGTCAGACTTTGCTTGGTGTCGCTGTAGTCTGGTCTGTACAGAGGACCGTTACTGTAACGTTAATTCATTGGTGAAGTTAAAGTTGGGTCTCAGCAGCTAGGCTAACATTATGAGCACTGTCAGCGCCTTCATGGGGTAAACACCAAATACAACACTTGTGAATAACATAAACCTTTCTGTTTTCAGCAATAACGTCCGAAAACTCCAACTACGTTACAACCCATAAGTTATTGAATGTGAGAACGACGATGTCAACATCGTTTAGCTGAAGCTAATGGCTACAGTTAGCACTACAGCCTGCTGTGCTATCCTGCTAGCGCTTGCCAGTGATTTAATTATGAGTCACCTACTTGTGCTATTGGCCCGGTTTGTCTTCTGTTATTTGAGCAGGTAGTTACCGAAATACCAAATCAGAGGATTTCATAGTAGGCTTGCAATGAAGAGGGAGTGCTAAGAGTTAGTGGCTACCGTAGACGAAACGCTAGGTCCAGGTAGCTCGACAGCCACTTCCCTACCAACACGTCAGCAACGTAGGGTAACGTAACGTGGGTTAACGTAGCGTAATGTAGCAGCTTACGCTGCGTTCTGACGTCACCACTCGATCGCTGAAGTATGGAAGCCCATTTCTGTCACTGTGACGAAAAAAATAAACATCCTGTAGGTCATTGTTGGAATGCTTTTAAGCATTCCAAGTATTGTTCTTCAAATCTTTATTCTTCTTTTTATTATTATATTTCTTCCGTCCCCTGTTTTTTGAAATTCTTCTGCTTCTTCATTTTTTAAGCTACAGAAACTGTTCAAATATCAAAATGTTCAGCTCTTTAAGGACATTTATGCTATGTTGTTTTCATATTTCTACCTCTTGTGTTTTTTGAATTAATAAGCTTTTTGCAACTTTTTTTTGAATGGGATGTCTATGGAGAACATTTTCAAATCCTCTTAAACGTTTTCAACTTTCAAATCCTTCTACTTCCTCATACTTTCAGCTACAGACACCATTTCAACTTTAAAATACTGAGAAAACCCTAAGCTATTACTGTATATTATAGTATTTTTGATATATTTTACACTTTTTGAACTACAGCAATTTAACTTTTATGGTTTTTTCAGTCCGTTTCTGCTTTTATAATGGGTGTGTATCGCGCAGCTTAGAGTGCGTGATGTCACCGCTAGAGTGAAGAGCAGCTTGAGATTCTTGTGAAAAAAACATTTGTGTTTTGCCACTGAGTCCACAATCTTCACTCTTCATGCATAATTTCTGGATTTAAAAGTAGCTAATATTGTCCTTGTCATTGACAAATGACTGTGGAATCCCACAGATTTACACATTTGACACAGAAGCCTGTAATTGAGAGGAAAACCAACTTTCTGCTCCATAGAGACCAATGTTAAATTTTACTTCAAAAACATCTTCCACTGAACACGGTACCCCATTTCTAGATCGCCAGTTCAGCCACATTTTTTATACTACAGACACAATTTTTACAGGATCTGTTCTTCAACTCATCCTTCCTCTCATTTATTAATATCGGAGCAATGGGAGCTACGGTTATGGGAGTTTTGAGGATTTGTTTGAGAGGTGTTTCCCTGTTTTATCTCCATGAAGAGGCTGCAAGGACACAGATGTTTCTGAGTAAGCTAATTAGTGATGTTGATAAAAACAGACTCACAGACACACACGCACTCTTCTCTCTCTCTCCGTGTGTCTCTCTCTCATACAGTCATTCAGGTCTTACAGCTTTTTACAGGACCCCCCCCCCCCCCCCCCCCACCCCATTATAAAATAAAAGCCCCACAACATGAATTCTAACTGAAATGCTTGTGATGAAGCCTGTCATTTAATAACCTCCATCCATCCATCCATTTTCCTCCGCTTATCCGGGGTCGGGTCGCGGTGGCAACAGGCCAAGCAGGCTGACCCAGACTTCCCTCTCACCGGCAACATGTTCCAGCTCATTCTGGGGGATCCCGAGGCGTTCCCAGGCCAGCTGGGAGATGTAATCCCTCCAGCGTGTTCTGGGTCTTCCCCGGGGTCTCTTCCCAGTTGGACGTGCCTGGAAAACCTCCAGTGGGTGGCGTCCAGGAGGCATCCTAATTAGATGCCCGAACCACCTCAGCTGACTCCTTTCGACGCGAAGGAGTAGCGGCTCGACTCCAAGCTCCCTCCTGATGACCGAGCTCCTTACCCTATCTCTAAGGCTGAGACCGGCCACCCTACGGAGGAAGCTCATTTCGGCCACTTGTAACCGCGACCTTGTCCTTTCGGTCACGACCCAGAGTTCGTGACCATAGGTGAGGGTAGGAACGTAGACCGATTGAGAGCTTTGCCTTCCGGCTTAGCTCCCTCTTCACCAAGACGGTCCGGTGCAGCGCCTGCTTTACTGCTGCAGCCGCACCGATCCGTCTGTCGATCTCCCGCTTCATCTTACCCTCACTCGTGAACAAGACCCCAAGATACTTGAACTCCTTCGCTTGAGGTAGGCACTCCGTCCCCACCTGGAGGAAGCAATCCACCGGTTTCCGGCAGAGCACCATGGCCTCAGATTTGGAGGTGCTAACTCTCATCCCTGCCGCTTCACACTCGGCTGCAAACCGCCCCAGTGAATGCTGGAGGTCACGATCCGAGGAGGCTAACAGGACCACATCATCTGCAAACAGCAGAGAGGCGATCCCGAGACCCCCGAACCTGACGTTCTCCACCCCCAGGCTGCGCCTAGATATCCTGTCCGTGAAAGTCACGAACAGGACCGGAGACAAAGGGCAGCCCTGGCGGAGGCCAACACCCACCGGGAACGTGTCTGACTTATTGCCGAGAATGCGGACACAGCTCCTACTGCAGTCGTACAGAGACCGGATCGCCCATTGTAATGGGTCCGGCACCCCATACTCCCGCAGCACCCCCCACAAGAACCCCCGAGGGACCCGGTCGAAAGCCTTCTCCAAGTCCACAAAGCACATGTAGACTGGTTGGGCAAACTCCCAGAACCCCTCCAGTAGTCTTGCGAGGGTAAAGAGCTGGTCCACTGTTCCACGGCCGGGACGGAATCCGCATTGCTCCTCTTGTATCTGAGGTTCAACAAACGGTCGGAGCCTCCTTTCCAGCACCCTGGCATAAGCCTTCCCTGGGAGGCTGAGTAGTGTGATACCCCGGTAATTCGAGCACACTCTCCGGTCCCCCTTTTTGAAAATGGGAACCACCACCCCGGTCTGCCAGTCCATGGGCACTGATCCCGACCCCCATGCGACATTGAAGAGGCGTGTCAGCCAGGACAGCCCAACCATGTCCAGCGCTTTCAGCATCTCAGGGCGGATCTCATCCACCCCCGGCGCCTTGCCACCAAGGAGCTTTTTGACTACCTCAGCGGCCTCTGCCAGGGATATGGGTGAGCCTCCCCCTAGATCTTCAGGTGCTGCCTCCTCTGCAGAGGACATGTTGGTCGGGTTTAGGAGTTCCTCAAAGTACTCTTTCCACCGCCCGACAATGTCCCCTGTCCGGGTCAGCAGTTCCCCCCCCTGCTGAGAACAGCCTGGGGTAATCCCTGCTTTCCCTTCCTGAGCCGTCGGATGGTTTGCCAGAACCTCCTTGAGGCCAACCGAAAGTCCTTCTCCATGGCCTCCCCGAACTCCTCCCGTGCCCGAGTTTTAGCATTCGCGACCACCGCAGCTGCAGCCCTTCTGGACTGCCGGTACCTGTCAGCTGCTTCGGGAGACCCCTGGGCCAACCAGGCCTTGAAGGTCTTCTTCTTCAGCTTGACGGCTTCCCTCACCTCCGGTGTCCACCACCGGGTTCTCGGGTTACCGCCACGACAGGCACCGATGACCTTCCGGCCACAGCTCCTAGCGGCCGCGTCCACAATAGAGGCTTTGAACATGGTCCATTCGGATTCCATGTCCCCAACCTCCCTCGGGATGTGAGAGAAGTTATTCCGGAGGTGGGAGTTAAAGACCTCCCGGACAGGGTCCTCCGCCAGACGTTCCCAGTTCACCCTCACTACACGTTTGGGCTTGCCGGGTCTTTCCAACCGGTTCCCCTGCCATCTGATCCAACTCACCACCAGGTGGTGATCAGTTGACAGCTCTGCTCCTCTCTTCACCCGAGTGTCCAAGACATACGGCCGCAAATCAAATGATACGATTACAAAGTCGATCATTGATCTCCGGCCTAAGGTGTTCTGGTACCAGGTACACTTATGAGCCACCTTATGTTCGAACATGGTGTTCGTTATGGCCAAACCATGGCACGCACAGAAGTCCAATAACGAGACACCATTCAGGTTCAGATCGTGCAAGCCGTTCCTCCCAATCACCCCCCGCCAGGTTTCTCCATCATTGCCCACGTGAGCATTGAAGTCCCCCAGGAGAACTATGGAGTCGGTAGGTGGCGCCCTTTCCAGGACCCCTCCCACCGACTCCAAGAAGGCCGGATACTCTGAACTGCTGTTTGGTGCGTAAGCACAAACCACAGTCAGAGCCTTGCTCCCCGCAACCCGTAGGCGCATGGAGGCGACCCTCTCGTTCTCCGGGGAGAACTCCAACACAGCGGCGCTCAGCCAGGGGCTCGTGAGTATCCACACTCCCGCCCGGCGCCTCTCACCCTGGGCAACTCCGGAAAAGGACAAAGTCCAACCTCTCTCCAGGAGCTTGGTTCCAGAGCCAGCCCTGTGTGTGGAGGTGAGTCCAACTATATCTAGCTGGTATCGCTCCACCTCCTGCACCAGCTCTGGCTCTTTCCCCGCTAGCGAGGTGACGTTCCACGTCCCTAGAGCTAGTCTATGCTGCCGGCGATCGGCTCGCCCAGGCCTTCCGCCTGACCCGCGCCGGTTTCCCTGGTCCGGGCGAGATGGCTAAAGTCCGTGGGCTGCTTATCATTAGGGTTGTTTGAACCGCTCTTAGTCTGGGCTCTCCCCGAGACCTGTTTACCTTGGGAGACCCTACCAGGGGCTAATGCCCCGGACAACATAGCTCCCAGGATCACTGAGCCACTCAAACTCCTCCACCACGTTAAGGTGGCGATTCGCGGAGGAGATTTAATAACCTGTTTATGTTTATCTAACATTATGAATCTACATCCTCTCCCCCCCCCCCCACCCCCCCACCCCATTTCAAAATAAAAGCCCCAAAGAGTGAATTCTAACTGAAATGCTTGTGATGAAGCCTGTCATTTAATAAACTCTGTTTATGTGTGTCAAACATTACGATTATGTCTCCTCTCCCCCTCTCTCCCCCACCCAGTCCCACCCTTTCAAAATAAAAGCCTCATGGATTAACTATACGTTAAGCTCAAAATTAGGCTTTTTTGTTGAAATAATGAATGCTCTTACCAATACTGCGACAACTACTACTGCTGCTACAACTACTACTACTACGACAACTACTACTACTTCTACAACTTTTGCTGTTGCTACGATTACTACTACTGCTATTACTGCTACCATCGATATTATTACTACCACTACTACTATTACTTGTACTACAACTGCTATTCATGCTACTACCAGTACTAATATTACTACAGCTATTAGTACAACTGCTACGAGTACTACTACTACTGCTATTACTGCTAATTCAAATACTGCCATTACGATTACTACTACTGCTACTACTACTACTGTTATATTAAATACTACAACCACTATTACAGCTATTACTACGACTACTGATACTACTACTTACTAATACTTCTACTACAACTACAACTTCTAGTACTACTACTACAAATATCACTACTGCTGAAATTTTTTAAGCTACAGAAACTGTTCGAATATCAAAATGTTCAGCTCTTTCAGGAGAGGGTGATATGACTTCATATTTGTAATCTTTAAATTCTTTGAATTATTAAGCTTTTTGTAATTTTCTTTTGAATGGGATCTCTATGGAGAAAATCTTCAAATCCTGTTAGGCTTTAAAAGTTGAAGAAGTTTTCTTCCTCATACTTTCAGCTACAGACACCATAGTTAGACATTTCAACTAGAAGGGTTTTCAGCAGTGCAGTTTAAATGCTTTCGGGCTTCAACATTTTTCAGACGGGTAGTCTCCTATTTCTTAATTTTCAGCAATTTTTTGACAATTACTTTCAGCTTTCAGCATTCCAACGCATTTTCAGCAGGAAATGCATTTTCCAATTAGCTTAATCAGAAACACCTGTGTCCTTTCAGCCTTTTCATGGAGATTAAACAGGAAAACACCTCTCAAACAAATCCTCAAAACTCCCATAACCGTAGCTCCTATTGCTCCGATATTAATAAATGAGAGGAAGGATGAGTTGAAGAACAGATCCTGTAAAAATTGTGTCTGTAGTGTAAAAAATGTGGCTGAACTGGCGATCTAGAAATGGGGTACCGTGTTCTGTGGAAGATGTTTTGAAGCAAAATTTAACATTGGTCTCTATGGAGCAGAAAGTTGGTTTTCCTCTCAATTACAGGCTTCTGTGCCAAATGTGTAAATCTGTGGGATTCCACAGTCATTTGTCTACGACAAGGACAAGATCAGCTACTTTTACATCCGGAAATTATGCATGAAGAGTGAAGATTGTGGACACAGTGGCAAAACACAAATCTTTTTTTCACAAGAATCTCAAGCTGCTCTTCACTCTAGCGGTGACATCACGCACTCTAAGCTGCGCAATACACACCCATTATAAAGTCAGAAAAGGACTTAAAAAAATCATAAAAGTTAAAATGAGACAGTTGAAAAAGTGTAAAAGATATCAAAAAGCTGAATTATGCGGCAATAGATCAGGGTTTTCTCAACATTTTAAAGTTTAAATGGTGTCTGTAGCTGAAAGTATGAGGAAGTAGAAGGATTTGAAAGCTGAAAGAGCAGAAGAGTTTCAAAAAGCATACGGAAGAAATATAATATAAAGAAGAATAAAGATTTGAAGAACAATAGTGCTTAACAGCATTCCAACAATAAAGAAACAGGATAACAATAGTTATCAGGATATATATCAGGATTTTCTCAACATTTGAAAGTTAAAATGGTGTCTGTAGCTGAAAGTATGAGGAAGTAGAAGGATTTGAAAGTTGAAAAMTTTTAAGAGGATTTAAAAATGTTCTCCATAGACATCCCATACAAAAWAAAGTTGCAAAAAGCTTAATAATTCAAAAAGTTTGAAGGTTAGAAATATGAAAAGTCATAGCAGACATGAGCTGAAAGAGCTGAACATTTTGATAGTTGAACGGTTTCTGTAGCTTAAAAAATGTGGAAGGAGTTAAGTAGCAAAAAGTGTACGGAAGAAATATAAAATAAAGAGGAATAAAGATTTGAAGAACAAATGCTTAACAGCATTCCAACAATTAGTGATGTTGACAAACACACAGACTCACAGACACACATTCACTCCTCTCTCTCTCTGTATGTCTCTCTCTCTCTCTCTGCGTGTCTCTCTCTCATACAGTCATTCAGGTTCTTAGAGATCTTTAGAGGATCCCCCCACACACACACACCTCATTTTAAAATAAAAGCCCCACAGAATGAATTCTAACTGAAATGCTTATGATGAAGCCTGACATTTAATAACGTTTGTGTTTATCTAACATTATGAGTCCATCTCTTCTCCCCCTCTCCCCCCCACCCAGCCCCACCCTTTCAAAATAAAAGCCCAATGGATTAACTGTATTTAAACATTAAGCTCAAAATTAGGCTTTTTTGTTGAAATAATGAATGCTCTTACTAAAACTGCAACAACTACCACTACTGCTGCTAATAGTTCTAGTATTACTACTACTACTGCTGCTACTACTACTTCTACTACAACTTTTGCTGTTGCTACTATTACTACTGCTATTACTGCTACCATCAATATTATTACTACCACTACTGCTATTACTACCACTTCCACTTATACTACAACTGCTACTACTACTACTGCTATTCATGCTACTACCAGTACTAATACTACTACAGCTATTAGTATGACTGCTACTAGTACTACTACTACTGCTGCTATTACTGCTACTTCAAATACTGCCATTATTATTACTACTACTACTACTTCTACTACTTCTGTTATATTAAATACTACAACCACTACTACAGCTATTACTACTACTACTGATACTACTACTTCTTCTAAATACTAATACTTCTACTACTAATGATACTTCTACTACAACTACAACTTCTACTATTACAAATATGACTACTGCTGACATTTGTTAAGCCACAGAAACCATTCGAATATCAAAATGTTCAGCTCTTTCAGGAGAGGGGTGAAATGACTTTTCATATTTGTAATCTTTAAAGTCTTTGAAATATTAAGCTATTTGCAATTTTGTTTTAATGGGATGTCTATGGAGAAAATCTTGAAATCCTGTTAAACTTCTTTAACTTTCAAAGCCTTCTTCTTCCTCATACTTTCAGCTACAGACACCATAGTGAGACATTTCAACTAGAAGGGTTTTCAGCAGTGCAGTTTAAATGCTTTCAGGCTTCAACATTTTCCAGATGGGTAGTCTCCCATTTCTTAATTTTCAGCAATTTTTTTACAATTCATTTCAGCTTTCAGCATTCCAACGCATTTTCAGCAGGAAATGCATTTTCTAGTATTATTATATTTCTTCCATACGCTTTTTGCTACTTAACTCCTTCCACATTTTTTAAGCTACAGAAACCGTTCAACTATCAAAATGTTCAGCTCTTTCAGGAGAGGGGTGCTATATATCTTCATATTTCTAACCTTTAAACTTTTTGAATTATTAAGCTTTTTGCACATTTTTTTTAATGGGTTTCTCTGGAGAAAATGTTCAAATCCTCTTCAACTTTCAAATCCTTCTACTTCCTCATACTTTCAGCTACAGACACCATTTCAACTTTCAAATGTTGAGAAAACCCTAAACTATTGCCGTATAATTCAGCTTTTTCATATCTTTTAAACTTTTTGAACTGCAGCAATTTAACTTTTATGATTTTGTCAGCCCTTTTCTGACTTTATAATGGGTGTGTATTGCGCAGCTTAGAGTGCGTGATGTCACCGCTGGAGTGAAGAGCAGCTTGAGATTCTTGTGAAAAAAACATTTGTCTTTTGCCACTGAGTCCACAATCTTCACTCTTCATGAATAATTTCTGGATTGAAAAGTAGCTAATCTTGTCCTTGTCATAGACAAATGACTGTGGAATCCCACAGATTTGCACATTTGGCTCA
This sequence comes from Anarrhichthys ocellatus, assembly GCF_004355925.1. Classification (NCBI taxonomy): domain Eukaryota; kingdom Metazoa; phylum Chordata; class Actinopteri; order Perciformes; family Anarhichadidae; genus Anarrhichthys; species Anarrhichthys ocellatus. The sequence continues at coordinate 239,621 of NW_022280105.1, read as the reverse complement.
AAAAGCCGCAGAGCGACATGAACTCCAACCAACTGCTCCATTAGACTCCATGTTAAATCTGACCACTCATTTCGCAAAGAAAGCAGATGGTAACAGTTTTGCATATTGCGCTGGAGCTCACATTTTTAACACCACAAACATAAAAACACATCTCCGCGTTTGGCAGAGTCTTATCTCTCTCACAGTATCCATATTTTATTGATTAGGCTCATGGTTTTGGTATAAAGGGCATATGTTTGACAGGTAGTTTTGTTGAAAATCACTGTTCACTCTCTCTCTTAATTAGCCTCTAACACACAGGTGCTCCAATCACCAACATGCACCCAGCACACAGGTGTTTATATGAGCTCATTAGTGATGTTGATAAACACACAGACTCACAGACACACGCACACCTCTCCCTCTATCTCTCTGTCTCTCTGTCTCTCTCTGTGTGTGTGTGTGTGTGTGTGTGTGTGTGTGTGTGTGTGTGTGTGT